>NW_024070207.1:142339-202018 GCF_014754425.2 Oryx dammah | reverse complement strand
TCTCTCTCAGTATGTGTGTCTCTCAGTGTGTTTTTTTCTCTCTCAGTGTTTGTCTCTCATTGGGAGTGTGTCTGATTCTCGTGTCTGTGTGTGGGTGTGTTTGTGTCTTGCTCTCAGCAGTGTGTGTCTTCCTGGATGAGGGTGTTTTGTGTGAGTGTCTTCCTCTCAATTTCTGTGTCTCTCTGTGTGTCTCTCATTATGTGTGTCTCTCACTGTGTTTTTTTCTCTCTCAGTGTGTGTCCCTCGAAGTGTGAGTGTGTCTGCTTCTCATTGTGTGTGTGTGTGCGTGTGTCTTGCTCTCAGGAGTGTGTGTCTTCCTGGATGAGGATGTTTCTGTGTGTGTGTCTTCCTCACAATTTCTCTGTCTCTCTGTGTGTCTCTCATTATGTGTGTCTCTCACTGTGTTTTTTTCTCTCTCAGTGTGTGTCTCTCTCAGTGTGAGTGTGTCTGATTCTCGTGTCTGTGTGTGTGTGTGTTTGTGTCTTGCTCTCAGGAGTGTGTGTCTCTTCCTGGGTGAAGTTGTCTCTGTGTGTGTGTTGCTCTATTTGTCTGTCATTGCATGTCTCTGTGTGTGTCTCTCAGTACGTGTCTCTCTCAGTGTGCTTTTCTCTCTGTCTCGGTCACGCTTTGTCTCTCTCAGTGTGTGTGTCTTTCTCAATGTGAATGTGTATGGTTCTGTGTCTGTGTGTCTTGCTCTCTGGAGGGTGTGTCTCATCCTGGAGGAGAATGTCTCTCAGTGTGTGTGTCCCTGTCAATTTGCCTGTCTCTGTATGTCTCTGTGTGTCTCTCTCAGTATGTGTGTCTCTCAGTGTGTTTTTTTCCTCTCTCAGTGTATGTCTCTCAGTGTGAGTGTGTCTGATTCTCGTGTCTCTGTGTGTGTGTTTGTGTCTTGCTCTCAGGAGTGTGTGTTTTCCTGGATGAGGGTGTTTTTCTGTGTGTCTTCCTCTCAATTTGTCTGTCTCTGTGTGTTTCTCAGTATGTGTGTCTCTCAGTGTGTCTTTTTCCTGTCTCTCACAGTGTGTCTCTCTCAGTGTGAGTGTGTCTGCTTCTCATTGTGTGTGTGTGTGTGTGTCTTGCTCTCAGGAGTGTGTGTCTTCCTGAATGAGGGTGTTTTTGTGTGTGTGTCTTCTTCTCAATTTCTCTGTCTCTCTCTGTGTCTCTCAATATGTGTGTCTCTCAGTGTGTTTTTTTCCCTCTCAGTGTGTGTCTCTCGAAGTGTGAGTGTGTCTGATTCTCATTGTGTGTGTGTCTGTGTGTGTGTCTTGCTCTCAGGAGTGTGTGTCTCTTCCTGGGTGAGGTTGTTTCTGTGTGTGTTGCTCTATATGTCTGTCTCTGCCTGTCTCTGTGTGTGTCTCTCAGTACGTGTCTCTCTCAGTGTGCTTTTCCCTCTGCCTCAGTCACAGGTTGTCTCTCTCAGTGTGTGTGTCTTTATCAATGTGAGTGTGTATGATTCTGTGTCTGTGTGTCTTGCTCTCTGGAGTGTGTGTCTCATCCTGGAGGAGAATGTCTCTCAGTGTGTGTGTCCCTGTCAATTTGCCTGTCTCTGTATGTCTCTGTGTGTCTCTCTCAGTATGTGTGTTTCTCACTGTGTTTTTTTCTCTCTCAGTGTCTGTCTGTGCTTCCTTATGCATTTTCTGTTTTGATGATCTGTCCATTGGTGTGAGTGGGGTGTTAAAGTCTCCTACTATTATTGTGTTACTGTAAACTTCTCCTTTTATGTCTGTTAGTGTTTATGTATTGAGGTGCTTCTATGTTGGGTGCATCGATATTTATAATTGTTATGTCTCCGTCTTGGACTGATCGCTTGATCATTGTGTATTGTCCTTCCTTATCTCTTGTAATCTTCTTTATTTTAAGGTCTATTTTTTCTGATATAAGTGTTGCTACTTCAGCTTTATTTTGCTTCCCATTTACATGGAGTATATTTTCCACCCTCTCACTTTCACTCTATATGTGTCTTTAGGTCCAAAGTGGGTTTCTTGTATCAGCATATATATGGGTCTTGTTTTTGCAGCCATTCAGTCAGTCTATGTCTCTCAGTTGGAGCATTTAATCCATTAAATTTTAAATTAATTATTGACATATATGTTTGTATTGCCATTTTCTTAAATGCTTGGGGTTGATTTTGTAGGTCTTTTATTCTTCTCTTGTATTTCTTGAACTATATAAGCCCCTTGAGCATTTGTTGTAAAGCTGGTTTGGTGGTATTATTCTCTTAACTTTACTTGTCTGAAAATCTTTTTATTTCTCCATCGATTTTGAATGAGATCCTTGCTGAGTACAATAAGCTTGGTTGAAGATTTTTCCCTTTCAGTACTTTAAATATATCTTGCCATTCCCTTCTGGTCTACAAAGTTTCTGCTTAAACATCAGCTGTTAAGTGTATGGGATTTCCTTTGTATTTTACTTGTTGCTTTTCCCTTGCTGCTTTTAATATTCTTTCTTTGTGTTTAGACATTGTTAGTTTGATTAATAAGTGTCTTGGCATGTTTCTCCTTTGGTTTATCCTGTATGAGACTTGTTGTGCTTCTTGGACATAATTGACTATTTCCTTTTCCATGTTAGGGAAATTTTCAACTATAAATTCCTCAACAATTTTCTCATACCTTTTCATTTTCTATTCTTCTTCAGTTCAGTGCAGTCAGATATAGTCATGTCTGACTATTTGCAACCCCATGGACTGCAACATGCCAGGCCTCTATGTCCATTACCAACTCCCGGAGTTTATTCTAATTCATGTCCATTGAGTCAGTGATGCCATCCAACCATCTCACCATCTGTTGTCCCCTTCTCCTCCTGCCTTCAATCTTTCCCAGCATCAGGGTCTTTTCCAATGAGTCAGCTGTTCACATCAGGTGGCCAAAGTACTGGAGTTTCAGCTTCAACATCTGTCCTTCGAATAAATATTCAGGACTGAATTCCTTTAGGATGGACTGTTTGGATCTCCTTGCAGTCCTAGAGACTCTCAAGAGACTTGTGTAACACCACAGTTCAAAAGCATAAATTCTTCACTGCTCAGCTTTCTTTATAGTCCAACTCTCACATCCATAGAGGACTACTGGAAAAACCATAGCTTTGCTAGATGGACCTTTGTTGGCAAAGGAATGTCTCTGCTTTTTGATATACTGTCTAGGTTGGCTGTAACTTTTCTTCCAAGGTGCAGGCATCTTTTAATTTCATGGCTTCAGTCACCATCTGCAGTGATTTTGGAGCCCGCTGAAAATAAAGCCAGCCGCTATTTACACTGTTTCCCCCTCTATTTGCCATGAAATGATGGGACTGGATGCCATGATCTTAGTTTTCTGAATGTTTTGTTTTAAGTCAACTTTCTCACTCTCCTTTTTCACTTTCATCAAGAAGCTGTTTAGTTCTTCTTCACTTTCTCCCATAAGGGTGGTGTCATCTGCACATCTGAGGTTATTGATATTTCTCCTGGCAATCTTGATTCCAGCTTGTGTTTCTTCCAGTCCAGTATTTCTCATGTTGTACTCTGCATATAAGTTAAATAAGCAGTGTGACAATATACAGCCTTGACACACTCCTTTCCTGATTTGGAACCACTTCTTCAAGGACACCTATAATTCAAATGTTGGTGCATTTGATATTGTCACAGAGGTCTCTGATACTATCCTCATTTCTTTTCATTCTTTTTACTTTATTTTGCTCTTCAGAAGTTATTTCCACCATTTTATCTTCCATCTCACTGATTTGTTCTTCTGCTTCAGATATTCTGTTAGTGATTCCTTCTAGAGTATTTTTAATTTCAGTAATTTTGTTGTTTGTATGTAGATATTTACTCTTTAATTCTTCTTGGTCTTTGTTAATTCATTCTTGCCTTTTCTCCATTCTGTTTTCAAGGTTTTTGATCATCTTTACTATCATTATTCTGAATTCTTTTTCAGGTAGTTTGCTTATTTCCTCTTCATTTATTTGTACTTCTGTGTTTCTAGTTTGTTCCTTCATTTGTGTAGTATTTCTCTGCCGTTTCACTATTATTTTTTTTTTAACTTATTGTGTTTGAGGTCTCCTTTTCACCGGCTTCAAGGTTGAATTATTTTCCTTTTATGTTCTCCTCTCCTAAGGTCGGTCCAGTGGTTTGTGTAAGCTACGTATAAGGTGAGATTTGTGCTGAGTTTTTTGTTTGCTTATTTGTTTGTTTGTTTTTCCTCTGATGGGTAAGGCTGAGTGAGATGGTTATCCTGTCTTTTGATGACTGGCTTCGTGTTTTTGTTTTGTTTGTTGTTTAAATGAGTTGTCCTGCACAGGGTGCTACTGGTGTTTGTGTGGTGCCATGTCTTGTATTCAAGTGGTGTCCTTTCTGTAAGTTTTCACTATTTGATACTCCCTAGGGTTAGTCCTCTGGTAGTCTAGGGTCTTGGCATCAGTACTCCCACTCCAAAAACTCAGGGCTTGATCTTCACTTTTGCGTGGTTCTGTATATTCTTTTCCACTGGTCAGGTACTCCACTCTCAGCTGGTGTTCTTCATGCACTTCTGTGTCTGAAAGTGTATTCCTCAATTATCCGTGGACAGTTGTACTCCACATCCACCTACTCCTCTGCCATCTTGTTCCTGGTTCTCTTGCCAGCTTCAGTTACTGGGAGAGAGATTTCCACACCCCATGATGCAAAATGCTTAGACACACTGGTCAGGGAAGCTCACTTCCTGGGGAGCCTAGGAAGGCAGTGCTCCCTTTCCTGAAATTCTAATGCCATGTCAACAGAGGGAACTCATCTTATCTGGCAAAGTCTTCAAATTGGTATCTGATCATTAATTCATTTTAATAAATTGGTTTTTTTTGTTGTTGTTCAGTTCAGTTCAGTTCAGTCACTCAGTCATGTCCGACTCTTTGCAACCCCATGAATAGCAGCACGCCAGGCCTCCCTGTCCGTCACCATCTCTCAGAGTGCACTCAGACTCATGTCCAATGAGTCCGTGATGCCATCCAGCCATCTCATCCTCAGTCGTCCCCTTCTTCTCCTGCCTGCAATCCGAGCATCAGAGTCTTTTCCAATGAGTCAACTCTTCGCATGAGGTGGCCAAAGGACTGGAGTTTCAACTTTAGGATCATTCCTTCCAAAGAAATCCAAGGGTTGATCTCCTTCAGAATGGACTGGTTGGATCTCCTTGCAGTCCAAGGGACTCTCAAGAGTCTTCTCCAACACCACAGTTCAAAAGCATAAATTCTTCGGCACTCAGCCTTCTTCACAGTCCAACCCTCACATCCATACATGACCACAGGAAAAACCATAGCCTTGACTAGACGGACCTTAGTCAGCAAAGTAATGTCTCTGCTTTTGAATATACTATCTAGATTGGTCATACCTTTCCTTCCAAGGAGTAAGCGTCTTTTAATTTCATGGCTACAGTCACCATCTGCAGTGATTTTGGAGCCCCAAAAAATAAAGTCTGACACTGTTTCCACTGTTTTCCTATCTATTTCCCATGAAGTGATGGGACCAGATGCCATGATCTTCGTTTTCTGAATGTTGAGCTTTAAGCCAACTTTTTCACGCTCCTCTTTCACTTTCATCAAGAGGCTTTTTAGCTCCTCTTCACTTTCTGCCTTAAGGGTGGTGTCATCTGCATATCTGAGGTTATTGATATTTCTCCAGGCAATCTTGATTCCAGTTTGTGTTTCTTCCAGTCCAGAATTTCTCATGATGTACTCTGCATAGAAGTTAAATAAGCAGGGTGACAATATACAGCCTTGACGTACTCTTTTTCCTATTTGGAACTAGTCTGTTGTTCCATGTCCAGTTCTAACTGTTTCTTCCTGACCTGCATACAGATTTCTCAAGAGGCAGGTTAGGTGGTCTGGTATTCCCATCTCTTTAAGAATTTTCCATAATTTGTTGTGATCCACACAGTCAAAGGTGTTCACATAGTCAATAAAGGAGAAGTAGATGTTTTTCTGGAACTCTCATGCTTTTTCAATGAAACAACAAATGTTGGCAATTTGATCTCTGGTTCCTCTGCCTTTTCTAAAACCAGCTTGAACATCTGGAAGTTCACAGTTCATATACTATTGAAGCCTGGCTTGGAGAATTTTGAGCATTTCTTTTCTTGCATGTGAGATGAGTGCAACTGTGCAGTAATTTGAACATTCTTTGGCATTGCCTTTCTTTGGGATTATAATGAAAACTGACCTTTCCTATCCTGTGACCACTGCAGAGTTTTCCAGATTTGCTGGCATATTGAGTGCAGCACTTTCACAGCATCATCTTTTAGGATTTGAAGAAACTCAACTGGGATTCTCTCACCTCTACTAACTTTGTCCGTAATGAAGCTTCCTAAGGCCCACTTAACTTAGCATTCTAGGATTCTTGCTCTAGATGAGTGATCACACCATTGCGATTATCTGCATCATGAATATCTTTTTTTTTGTATAGCTCTTCTGTCTATTCTTGCCACCTCTGCTTAGTATCTTCTGCTTCTGTTAAGTCCATCCCATTTCTGTCCTTTATTGTGCCCATCTTTGCATGAAACTTTCCCTTGCTATCTCTAATTTTTTTCAAAGAGCTCTCCAGTCTTTCCTATTCTGTTGTTTTGCTCTATTTCTTTGCATTGATCACTGAAGAAGGCTTTCTTATCTCTCCTTGCTATTCTTTAGAACTCTGCATTCAAATGGGTATATCTTTCCTTCTCTCCTTTGCCTTTAGCTTCTCTTCTTTTCTCAGCTATTTGTAACGCCTCCTCAGACAACCATTTTACCTTTTTACATTTCTTTTTTTTGGGGTGGATGGTCTTGATCACTGCATCCTATACAATGTCACAAACCTCTGTCCATAGTTCTTCAGGTGCTCTGTCTATCAGACCTAATCCCTTGAATCCATTTATCACTTCCACTGTATAGTCATAAGGGATTTGACTTAGGTCATACCTGAATGGTCTAGTGATTTTCCCTACTTTCTTCAATTTAAGTCTGAATTTGACATTAAAGTGTTCGTGATCTTAGCCACAATCAGCTCCAGGTCTTGTTTTTGCTGACTCTATAGATTTTCTCCATGTTTGGCTGCACAGAATATAATCAGTCTGATTTCGGTATTAACTATTTGCTGATGTCCATGTGTAATAGTCTACAAATCTAAGAGTTAGAAATATTTCTAGAGGTTACTATAAAAGAGTAATTTAAGAAGTAATAGAACATGGCTCCATGGAAATTCCTAAATGAGTATTAAAGTGTCTAACCAAATATATGCCTAATTACTCTGTCTTATTTAGGAACAGCACCACATTAGTTCAGGCAAGCAGTCTAGCTTAGTGGTTAAAGACATTGGGTTCGTAGTCAGATGGGCAAAGTTTTATTATCATCATAGGCCCTTAAACACATTTTGACTGCATTTCAGGGAATAAATTCTTACCTGGGCAATTTCTTCACAGGATTGTTTTAAATATTATATGAACAGCATCACATTAGTTCAGGCAAGCAGTCTAGCTTAGTGCTTAAAGACATTGGGTTCGTAATCAGATGGGCAAAGGTTTATTATCATCATAGGCCCTTAAACACATTTTGACTGCATTTCAGGGAATAAATTCTTACCTAGGCAATTCCTTCACAGGTTTTTTTTTTTAATATTATATGACATAGTGTATATAAAACACTTAATATAATAAGTGGAACATATTAAAACTTAACAAATATTAAAACAGAAAGGGAGCTAATAAAACTCTAAGGCAATAAGGGTATAACTATGTCATTTAAAGGAAAGTCTGTTTTGGTTTCTTCCTACACAAATCCTATGAGATCTTCAACACAATATTGACCTATGGTCAGACATTAGGAAAACTTTATACTGTATATGCTGTTTAAGATTCATAGAACACATTGGTATATTAAAAATTCTACAAAGTTCTATAGTAAAGAATGCAGTTTAACATTTTTAATAGAGCCTTTCCAAAACTTATATGAACAAGAATTTGGAAAATACACTGCATAAATTGGGCATAGTGTATGATTATAATTAATTTGCTATAAAATAAATTATGTAAGACAGCTTACAATACAGCTTAATAATTTTTATTTTCTTTTCCAGGATCTAATTCAAGGTACCACATTCCATTTAGTTATCATTTATCCTGTTCTCTTTTAATTTTTGGAAGTTCCTCAATCTTACCTTGTATTTCATGATCTTGACACATTTGAATATCACTGGTTAGCTATTTGTAAAGCATTCTTCAATTTGTTTTTTTTTTTTTTAATTTCATGATACCAAGGTTACAGATCTTCAGGAAGAATACCACAGTGATAAAGTACCTTTCTCATCACTTTATAAGAAGTGTTACTTGGTATAAGAGATTACTGTTGATGTTGAATTTGATCACTTGGTTAAGGGGGTAACTGCCAAGTTACTATTTTGTTAGTAATTATAGCCCATACATGAGAAGAAGGGAATCAAACTCAATTCTTGAAAAAAGTGTACCAAAGAATTTGTGGACTTATGCTAAAATCAACCACAATAATTATTAAAAAATTCAGGGGAAAATATTTTCAAGGCTGTGTAAATATCTTCTTTCTCCTTAAATTTTTTCTACTCCTTTTAGTATCCTTCTGTGGCTCTAACCTCTACCAGGTATTACTATGCTGTTTTAATTGTTACTTTCTATTTTTTTCACTACTTCCACATTTATTGATTAATATTTTTGGTGAGGAAGTTTTGTCCTTTCTCCCATAATTATTTATTGATTCAATTACTTGTATTAATATGGATTCATGTATATTTATGTTATACTTTGATTTGCAATGCAACACTAACTTTATTTTACTGCTCAAAACTCTTCAGATTTAGTCCCTGGGAAATCTTACAAGTTGTCTCATTTTATCCTTTTAACAGACCTCACCATTTTCCAAGTGATTCTTCAATTTCTGGTACTGTGAGATTATCATCTTATATTTTATCTACCTCAGCCATTTGTCCAAAGCTGATCATTTTAGAAATTATTATTTGATCATCATACCAAGGATCAGCAAAGTTTTTCTGTAAATGGCCAGATAGTAATTATTTTAGGCTTTGTGAACCATAGAATCTCTGTCACAACTACTTAACTCTGCTATGGTAGCAGAAAAGTGTGCTGTGTTACAATAACATTTTATTTACAAAAACAAGTGGCAGACTAGTTTCAGCACCTGGACCATAGTTTGCTATGCTTAATTTAGATACTCCAAATTCTAAAGTCTAAGTGAAAATGTTAGTTATTCAAGAGACAGATTGAAAATCAGGTAAGCTTTATTTCAAACCTAATTTTGAGTCTTGAAACCAAAAAGACCCATGTGTTTTTAAAAATTATACCTAGAAAGTAATGTCAGAAGATGCAAGAGGAGGTCCCTAGCTTGCATTCCCCCACCATTCAGGGGGGGAAAAAGGTGCCTTCATGGGAGTTTTCATATCTAGGCAAGAGATTACAATTCCTGGTGAAGTCCAAGAATGAGGAGAGCCACTCTGAGAAGACAGTCCTGTACTTCAGTGGCAAGCTTGCCAAACATGATCTCAGCTGCAGACTGAAAGCAACTCCATCACACTAAGAACTGGATTTCATTTCTCCCTGGCTATAGTCCTACAACCAATCCTGTCTACCAAGGGACCTAGGAAGAGCCACACACATCTATGTCCTCTGCAACAGGCCTTTCCACCACAATCTTGGCTACAGATTTTGAAGTAGCCCTGTGAACCAGCTCAAACTGTGATGTGCTATGGTCAGGAGTCAGTCCTGCATGCTGAGAGACCTGCAGAAGACACATCTGTTCATGCCCTCAAATAACAGGCCCTGTGACCCAGTTACAATCCCACTCTACTGCACTCCAGAATCAGTCCTACGCATTAGGGACCCACCCAGGGAACCAATGGAAACCACACACATCTGGGCCTCTAGTATTTGGTCTATCACCTGTGGATTTGACTGTGAATCCAGAAATAGCCCCATGATATAGCTCAAGCACTGTTAGACATGATCCCAGAAGCAGTCTTGTCCACTAGGGACCTGACACTACACCCACCCACTACCTATCAAGCAGATCTGAAAATCATGTGTCTCCTGGCCTCAGCCACACTCTCTGGCAATCCTGAGGGCAATTCCATGTATTCAGTGACTTGTCAGAAGAGGATCTTTATCTGCCAAAGATGTGAAAAGGTATTTCATATGCATAGATATCAACCTGAGGCTACACAGATCACAAAGAACCAGACAAACATAGTACCACCAAAAGAAACTAATAAAAATCCAGTAATAGATCCCAGAGAAATGGAGATTTATGAATTTCTTAACAATGAAAATAAAATAATTGTTTTAAGGTAGTTCAAAAACCTACGAGAAAACATATACACATTACTCAATGAAATAAGGAAAACAATGCAATAACAAAATGCAAAGTTCAAACAAGATATAGAAATCACAATAAACCAAATAAATTCTAGAGCTGAAGAATACAACAACTTTAATAGCAGAAGAAAGAATTTGCAAACTCAAAGAGAGATCATCTAGTCAGAGGAGAAGAAAGGAAAACTGACAAAGACTAAAGAAAACCTACAGGATTTATAGGATACTAGCAACAGAATCAATATAAACATTTTGGGACCCACAGAAGGAGAAGGAGAGAAAGGGGAAGAAAGCTTATTTAAAGAAATACTGGCTGAAAATGTCTCAAATCTTGGGAAGGATATAGATCTCTAGATTCATGAAGGTCAAAAGTAACCAAATAAGCTCAACCCAAAGAAGACTATGACACAATTATAATCAGATTATCAAAAGATAAAGAAAAAGGGAGAAGTTTGAAGGCAGTAGAGCAAAAGCAACTCATCACATAAAAGGGAACTTCCATAAGGCTACCAGTGAAGTTTTCAGCAGAAATCTTGAAGACCAGGAGAGAATGGGATGATTTTCTCATTCAAAATGCGAAAGAAAAGATCCTATCACACAAGAATACTATACCCATCAAATATATTCTTCAGAAATGAAGGAGAAATAAAGATTTTCCCAAACACAACTTGAAGGAGTTCATCACCATTAGAGCTGCCTTGATTAAAAGGTTTTTTTCAAGTTACATGTAAGAATGCTAATTAGTAACATTAAAGCAGATGAAAGTATAAAACTCACTGGTAAATATACAGTCAAATTCAGAATATTTTAATACTGCAATAGTGGTACAAGTATAAAAACTAACAGACTAAAGCATTAATAATTACACATATAATAATTTGTTAATGCATATACAACATCAGTTCAGTTCAGTTGCTTAGTCGTGTCCGACTCTTTGTGACCCCATGAACAGCAGCACGCCAGGCCTCCCTGTCCATCACCAACTCCTGGAGTCTACCCAAACCCATGTCCATCGAGTGAGTAATGCCATCCCAACCATCTCATCCTCTGTCGTCCCCTTCTCGTCCTGCCCTCAATCTTTCTCAGCATCAGGGTCTTTTCAAGTGAGTCAGCTCTTCTCATCAGGGGGCCAAAGTACTGGAGTTTCAGCTTCAATATAAGTCCCTCCAATGAACACCCAGGACTGATCCCCTTTAGGATGGACTGGTTGGATCTTCTTGCAGTCTAAGGGACTCTGAAGAGTCTTCTCCAACACCACAGTTCAAAAGCATCAATTATTCTGCTCTCAGCTTTCTTCACAGCCCAAAGTAATGTCTCTGCTTTTCAATATGCTATCTAGATTGGTCATAACTTTTCTTCCAAGGAGTAAGCGTCTTTTAATTTCATGGCTGGACATGAGTTTGAGTGAACTCTGGGAGCTGGTGATGGACAGGGAGGCCTGGCATGCTGTGATTCATAGGGTTGCAAAGAGTTGCACACGACTGAGTGATTGAACTGAACTGAACTGAATTGAAAGTACATAGGTGCTAAAGGCAGACTTTGAGGGTTCAAGTCTTAGGCCTTCAGTATGTCATTCTTTGACAAAACTTTATCATTTTTTAACTGCTACAAATGGTGAATTATATTAAATCACTCTTCCAAAGGTTTTGATTAGAACCAAATACCTTTCATTTTAACTGAATTATATTTATACCTGAAATTTAATGCTGCTGCTGCTGCTAAGTCACTTCAGTCATGTCTGACTCTGTGCGACCCCATAGATGGCAGCCCACCAGGCTCCGCCATCCCTGAGATTCTCCAGGCAAGAATGTTGGAGTGGGTTGCCATTTCCTTCTCCAATGCATGAAAGTGAAAAGTGAAAGTGAAGTTGCTCAGTCATGTCCAACTCTTAGCAACCCCATGGACTGCAGCTTACCAGGCTCCTCCGTCCATGGGATTTTCCAGGCAAGAGTAGTGGAGTGGGGTGCCATTGCCTTCTCCAGAAATTTAATGAAAAGAGTATAATTTTCAGTACCAGTCAGACCTAGAATTTGACTTTCCAGTTTGATTGTTATTTATTTATTTAACCTCTAATTTGGATGCATGCAACATGAAAATAACAACTCCTTTCTTACAGTGTTATTGTGAGGATTGAAGCAGACATTATATGTTAAGTTCCAACAGGGTTTGACACAGTAAAGGAAATCACTAAATGTATTTTCCTCTGGAAAGTAGATTCTGGGCATTGAATAATTAATAAATGAATCTTCATACAACAGTTGATATATTTTCTCAGTTTTAATTGTCCAGTCATTGTAGTATTAAGTTTGCATTATTCTAATAAATGTAGGAAAGTCACTTGAAAATAGCCAAGAAAACTACTTTTAACAGAACTCTGAATTTAAGTACTTTCTTGAAAGTGAAATGTTTTCTATTTAGCTCCTGTAGGACAGAGGATGCTTATAAAAACAAATTCAATCTTTTATTGTAACTACTGGCAAGAATTTTGTTTGTAATGGCAATTTTATTTTTCCAATTTTTAAAAAGTAGAGCATGTTTGTTCTGTTTTGCTTACCTTTGTCATACATAGTCACAGACTCTATCCTTTATACACTGATTCCTGTATTTTTTGTCTTTGAACATATTTAATATTTTCTCTTCAATTTTTTCCTATTAAACTTCTCAAAATTATGTACAAATGTTCCATAATATAAGAGTAAGCTAATCTTTTTAAATGGCTCTAGCCTGAATGTTTTGAACATGAATGAGAATGACAGTGCTGTGTTTCCAGATGCAGGAGGCTTACAGGTGTTTTTTTTTTTTTTTTTTAATAGCAGTAAGAAAATGTTGATTAGGTTTGGAGTGTATGCCAGCTACAGAAATTAATCAGACTTAATTTGTTTCCTTCACAAATCTCTTAATGTTCAGAAACCAGTTAATGTTTTAATTTTCACCATGTTACCAATTAATAAACATTTCCATTATGTTCCAAATCACCTGAAAAAATGAAAGCATTTGAAAATCATGGAGATGCTTATTACAAACCTCTTGGATTAATGTGACAGAATAAATTCATGGTCAGAGCTAACAATAGTTTCAAGCATGGGCTTACCACAACCATGCATACATTCTTTTTACTGTTTTTATTACTCTGTGTGTATGTGTGTGTGTGCGTGTGCGTGTGTGTGTGTGTGCACATGCACATGTGTGCTTTGGGAAGTTTTTCTTTTTTTCCCTGTAATCCTGAAGTAGAGAAATCATCAAAACATTACTATATTGTATCACCATTAAATGCCAACACAGTTGAGCATTTCCAACTTTTTAATGAATTTCATATATAAAAGATCTCTGGTGACTTTTTCAAAATAAAAAAGAATAAATTTGAAAAATTAGACCCATCAGTGTTTCTTCAATTGCACGTGTAGTATACAAAACTAAGGAAAAGAGGAAAATAATGAAATAGAAAAAAATTAATGCTGACATTCAATATTTCAGTGATAAAACCTGACTTTGTATAATTTATTTTTAAAAGTTTTTTTTTTTTTTTAATGTAACTTGAAACAATCACAAATTCATAGAAAAAGTTATAAGTACACTTTAGGGAATCATTTTTTTTTCTGAACTATTTGAGAGTAGATTATCAATCCTTAATACTAGCTTAATGTATATTTCCTACAAACAAGGACTTTATTCTACACAACCACAGTACAACTATCACAGTCTTACATTTTCTTTGACCAACCCCAGAGTCAGTAATTTCTTCAAGCAGCTCTGGTTAAAATGATATTTATAATTAGAATCTGAGCACTCCATATGTTCGTTGATATTGGGATGTTACTGTGACAAGGTTCTCTCTCTTTCTGAGTAGGTGAGGGTATGTATATGTGTACATTAGTGTGTATGCAAAAACAGGTAAAAGAATTACTTATATATTTACTTCCACATCTAATTCTACATTTTTAAAACCATGCTCTTTTATAGTTATCTTCAATTTCAATCTATGCTATTGGGTTTATTCTAGTTTTATCCTTTTCCTTTATTTCCTTTTTTTACTGACAGTGAAGAACCTGGCTCCTGTTATGTTTAATATATTTATTTACTTGATCAGTCCCTTCTATGTATAACTAATCTCTTGCCTTTGCTCCCATTCCTCTCCTCTGTGTAACCCTCTTACGTAGATGTTCTTCTCAACGTACTTGGACCTTAAACTCAAATCAGGCTGCTCCTTGCATGGAAGTCTCCCTCACCCTTCCTGGGCTATGATACCCAGTACCAAACTACCTCCTTGCATATGCCCTTCTCAGCCATGAAGATGGAGCCCTTATGAATGGGATTAGTGCATTTATAAAAATCATGAATGAGGTTGCTTCCCCTTTCAGCTCTCTCACATGAGGCTACAAAAAGAAGTCAGTAATCTGCATCCAGGAAGAGGATCCTCAATAGAATTTGACCAGGTTGTCAACCTGATCTTGGACTTCAAACCTCCAAAACTGTGAGAGAGAAATTTCTGCTCTTTAAAAGCCATCCAGTGTATGGTACTTTTTAATGTCAGCTCAAACTGATTAAGATGGCTTTTCTTATTTCAGTTGGATATGATTTAAACATAATTAGTATGCAGGGCTCCTATGGAGGTGTTCTTCTTATTCAACTCTGACACCTTAATTTGGGCCACTACAACTTCCATATCCTCTGGCATGATTACCTACTTTGCTTTGGCTCACCAAATAGCTTGAGGACTGGTTTTTCTATAAGGAAAAGAGATGGAAGGGAAAATGAGGAAGAATAAGAGCTATAATTTAGCTTATAAATTGACTTGGGAAAAATGAATATTTTAAGTTTGTGTCTTCATCTACAAAATGGAAGTACATAAAAACATACTAAAGAATACAGTGAAAAATAAGTCCTTTTTCTGTCTCAGTTCCACCTTCAGGATGCAATCATTGTAACCAGTTCTTTTTTTTGTGTGTATATACTTCCAGACATAATCTATGTATTTACAAACAAACCCATGTGTAGGTTGTACATGCATATCAGAATGCATTTAAGTGGTATTGAGTTTATGGAATGTTGTTCCCACTTTTTCCTATCACAAAAGACTTTACAATGAATATCTTTCCTGTACATGAATCATTTTGAACATGAGTATAACTTCGAAATAGAGTATCCAAGTCATCTTTGCTAGCTCAATATGTTACCAAACATTTTAATATTTAACACTTTTATAGTTGAAATCTGATATCTCATTGTTGTTTGTATTTTATGTCACAGATGAGGGACATTGAGCGTATTGTCTATTTTGTTTTTAAGTGTCATTGGCAGTTCTTTTTTTATGTACCATTTGTTAATCAAATTTGTTCATTTTTACCATGTCTTTTTCCTTTTTTAACATTTTAACTTAATTTTTTATATTGAAGGATAATTGATTTACAATATTTGTGTTGGTTTCTGCCATACATCAATATGAAATAGCCATAGGTGTACATATATCCCCTCCCTCTTGAACCTCCTTCCCACCTCTCACCCAATCTCATCCCTTTAGGTTGTCATAGAGCACTGAGTTTAGCTCCCAGTGCCACACAGCAAATTCCCACTTGCTATCTATCTTACATGTGGTAATGTCTGTTTCCATGCTATTCTCTCAATTCGTCCCACCCTCTCCTTCCTCACTGTGTCCACAATCTGTTCTCTCTGTCTGTGTCTCCATTGCTGCCCTGAAACTCAGTACCATCTTTTTACATTCCATATGTATGCATTAGTATATGATATTTGTCTTTTACTTTCTGACTTATTTCACTCTGTATAATAGGCTGTAGGTTCATCCACCTCATTACTGCATGCATGCTAAATCACTTCATTCGTGTCTGACTCTGTGACTCTATTGACTGTAACCCACCAGGCTCCACAGTCCATGGGATCTCCCAGGAAAGAATACTGGAGTGGGTTGTCATTTCCTCCTTCAGGGGATCTTGCTAACCCAAGGATCCAACCCATGTCTCTTACATCTCCTGCACTGGCAGGTGAGTTATTTACTACTAGTACTGCCTGGGAAGCCCTGGCAACTCATTAGTACAGACTCAAATGCATTCATTTGTATGGCTGAATATTTCATTGCATATATTCACCCAAGCTTCTTTTTCCATTCATCTGTTAATGGACATCTAGGTTACTTCCATGTCCTAGCTATTGTAAATACTTCTGCAATGAACATTGGGGTACCTGTGTCTTTTTCAGTTATGATTTTCTCAGGGTATATGCCCAGTAGTGGGATTGTTGGGTCATGTGGTAGTTTTAGTCCTAGTTTTTTTAAGGAATCTCCATATTGTCCTCCATAGTGGCTGTATCAATTTGCATTCCCACCAACATTGAAAGAGGGTTCCCTTTTCCCACACCTTCTCCAAGATTTATTCTTTGTAAATTTTTTGATGACAGTCATTCTGACTGGTGTGAGGTGATATCTCATAGTTTTGATTTGCATGTCTCTAAATATTAGCATTTTTAGCTTCTTTTCATGTGTTTATTAGCCATCTGTATGTCTTCTTTGGAGAATTGTCTGTTTATGTCTTCTCCTCACTTTTTGATAAGGTTGTTTGTTTTTCTGGTGTTGAGGTGTATGAGCTGCCTCTATAATTTGAAAATAAATTCACTGTCAGTTTTCTCATTTGTTACCATTTTTGCCCACTCTGAGGGTTGTCTTTTCACCTTGTTCATAGTTTCTTCTGCTGTGAAAAAGCTTTTTAAGTTTAATTAGGTTCCACTTGTTTACTTTTGTTTTTATTTCTGTTACTCTGGGAGGTGGGTCATAGAGGATCTTGTTGTAATTTATGTTATACAGTCTTCTGCCTATGTTTTCCTCTAACAGTTTTAGTTTCTGGTCTTACATTTAGGTCTTTTGTCCATTTTGAGTTTATCTTTGTGTAAGGTGTTAGGAAGTATTCTAATTTCATTCTTTTACATGTAGATGTCCAGTTTTCCCAGCACCACTTATTAAAGAGACTGTCTTTTCTCCATTGTATATTCTTGTCTCCTTTGTCAAAGATAATGCATCCATAGGTGCATGGGTTTATCTCTGGGCTTTCTATCTTGTTTCATTCATCTATATTTATTTATTTTTTTTTTTTTGGTCAACCATACTCTCTCTTTATGAATGTAGCTTTGTAGCATAATCTGAAGACAGGAAGGTTGATTCCTCCAGCTCCATTCTTCTTTTTCAAGATTGCTTTGGCTATTTGGGGTCGTTTGTGTTGCCATACAAACTTTGAGATATTTGCCCTAGTTCTGTGAAAAATGCCATTGGTAATTTGATAGTGATTGTACTGATTCTGTAGATTACATTGAGCAATATAGTCATTTTCATACCATTGATTCTTCCAACCCAGGAATATGAAGTATCTCTCCATCTGTTTATATAATCTTTGCTTTCTTTCTTTGGTGTTTTTTAGTTTTTGGTATACACCTCTTTTGTCTCCTTAGGTAGGTTTATTCATAGATATTTTATTATTTTTGTTGCCATAGTGAAAGTGGTTGATTCCTTAATTTTTCTTTCTGATTTTTCATTGTTAGTGTATAGAAATGCAAGTGATTTCTGTAGAGTATGAATGTACTAAATTGACTGATGAGCTTAATTTTCTGATGCTATCTTTAGGGTTTCTGTGTATAGCATCATGTTGTCTGCAAATAAAGAGAGTTTTACTTCTTTCCAATCTGGATTTCTTTTATTCTTTTTCTTTTCTGATTGCTGAACCTAGGACTTCCAAAACTGTATTGAGTAATAGTGGAGAGAGAGCGCACCCTTATCTTGTTCTTGATCTTAGAGGAAATGCTTTCAGTTTTTCACCATTGAGAATAATGTTTGCTGTGGGTTTATCATATATAGCTTTCATTATGTTGAGGTAGGTTTCTTCTATGCCCATTTTTTGAAGGTTTTTTTAAATCATAAGTGGGTGCTGAATTTGCAAAAGCTTATGAGATAATTGAGATTATCATATGGCTTTTATTTTTTAATTTGTTAATATTGTATCACATTGATTGCTTAGAGTGTTTTGAAAAATACTTGCATCCCTGGGATAAACCTGACTTGATCATGGTGTATGATCTTTTTAATATGTTGTTGAATTCAGTTTGCTAGAATTTTGTGGATGATTTTTGCATCTATGTTCATCAGAGACATTGGCCTGTTATTTTCCTTTTTGTGTGATGTCTTTATATGGTTCTGGTATCAGGGTGATTGTAGCCTCATAGAATGAGCTTGCAATATTTTCTTCCTTTGCACATTTTGGAAGAGTTCGAGAAAGATAAGCATTAACTCTTCTCTAAATATTTGATAGAATTCACATGTGAAGCCATCTAGCTTTGGCTTTTGCTTTTTGGGAAATTTTTGATCATAGTTGTTTTGATATCAGTGCTTGTGTTTGGCTTGTTCATAATTTCTATTTCTTCCTGGATCAGTCTTGGAAGCTTGAACTTTTCTAAGAATCTGTCCATTTCTACTAGATTGTCGATCTTATTAGCATGTAGTTGCTCTTAATAGTCTCATGATTGTTTTTATTTCTGCATTGCCCATTATAGCCTTTCTTTTTTCATTTTTAATTTTGTTGATTTGATTCTTCTCCCATTTTTTCTTGATGAATCTAGCTAATGGTTTGTCAATGTTATCTTCTCAAAGAACAAGCTTTTAGCTTTATTGATCTTTGTTATTGTCTCTTTCATTTGATTTATTTCTCCTCTGATGTTTATGATTTCTTTCTTTTTACTAACTTTAGGATTTTTTTGTGGTTATTTTTTTAGTTGTTTTAGATGTAAAGTTAGGTTGTCTATTTGATGTTTCTCTTGATTTTTGAGGTATGATTTTATTGCTATAAACTTCCCTCTTAAAACAGCTTATGCTGCATCCCATAGTTGAGTCATTGTGTTTTCTTTATTTATTTCTAGGAATTTTTTTATTTCTCTTTTTATTTCTTCAGTAACCTGTTAGTTATTTAGAAACACATTGTTTAATCTCAATGTGTTTGCATTTTTTTGCATTTTTTCCCTGTGCCTAATATATAGTTTCATAGTGTAGAGGTCAGAAAAGATGCTTGGTACAATTTCAATTATCTTAAATTTACTGAGGCTTGATTTGTGACCCAAGATGTGGTCTATCCTGGAGAATGTTCCATGTGTACTTAAGAAGAAAAAATTCTTATGCATTTAGTTGAAATGTCCCAAATATATCAATTAGGTTCATCTGGTCTAATGTGTCCTTTAAGGCTTGTGTTTCCTTAAAAATTTTCTGTTTTGATGATCTGTCTTTTGCTGTAAGTGGGATGTTAAAGTCCCCTACTATATGTTTTGTTATGGTCAGTTTCCCCTTTTATGTCTGATAGTGTTTGCCTTATGTATTCAGGTGCTTCTATGTTGGGTGCATAAGTATTTCTGATTGTTATTTCTTCTTGGTTTGATCCATTGATAATTATGTAGGGATCTTTACTATATAGCTTCTTTGTGTTTGATCTTTGTTAGTTTGATTTGTATGTGTTTCAGCGAGTTTCTCTTTGGGTTTATCCTGTATGGGACTCCGCTCTTGTACTTGACTGACTATTTCCTCTCCCATGTTAAGGAAGTTTTCGACTAAATCTCTTCAAAATTTTTCCCTGATCTTTTTTTTCTCTTCTTCTGGGACCCCTATAGTTTGAATGTTGGTGCATTTAATATTGTACCAGAAGTCTCTGAAACTATCCTCAATTCTTAATTTTTTTTCCTTTATTCTGCTCTTCAGCTGCTATTCCCACCATTCTATCTTCTACCTCTCTTATCTGTTGCTTTGCCTCAGTTGTTCCACTATTGATTCCTTCTAGAGTACTTAATTTCAGTAATTTTGCTGTTCATCTCTGCTTGTTTATTCTTTATTTCTCTAAGTCCTTGCTAAATGTGATAATTGATTCTTGCACTTTCTCCATTCTATTCTTGAGATTTTAGATCATCTTTACTATCATTACTCTGAATTCTTTTTCAGGTAGTTTGCATATTTCCTCTTGATTTATGGGGTCTTGTGTTCTTACCTTGTTCTTTCAGTTTGCAGTATTTCTTTGCATCCTCCCCCCACAACTTAGTGTGTTTGAAGTCTCCTTTTCCCAGGCTTTAGAGTCATATTCCTTCTTCTTTTTGGTTTCTACCCTCAGTGGGTGAGGTTAGTCCAGTGATTTGAGTAGGTTTCATGTTGGGAAGGATGTGTGCCTATGTTCTGGTGGGCGTAGGTGCATTTTATTTTTCCCTCTGATGGGCAGGGCTGTGTGAGGTGGTATGTTTTGGGGGTTATGTGGGAAGTGTCTCTGATGATGATTGGTTTTGTGTTTTTTTCCTTACTTGTTGTTTGAGTGAGACATCCTGTGCTATGTGCTGCTGGAAGTTAGGTGATGCTGGGTCTTGGAAACAGGTGAAAGCCTTTGTGGGACCTCTCACTAATTAATACTCTCTGGGGACAGGAGTTCTCTGACAGTCTAGTGTTCTGTACTACATGCTCCCATTCTAAAGGCTCAGGCTCAGTCTCTATCTGGGGAACTGTAATTCCATAAGCCATTTGTTAGACATTAACAGAGATGAAAACACAGAGAAACAAATGAACAAACAAAAAACAAAACAAGAGACAAAAGACTAACCTGACAAATGGTAAATCCAAAATCAGACAACAAAAACAAACAATGGAAACTACACATACACATATATACACACACAAACGAAATCAAAATAATCCAAAAAAGAAAGTGTAAGAGAGTCACCTGGCAAGCAAAGGAACCCAAAAATGATATCAACCAATTAAAAGCAAAACTAACTAAAACATAAACTGGAAAACAAAATGAAGCAGATTTCCAACTGGGGAATAAAGCAAAGAAAACAAAACTAACTAACAAACATGGTAAAATAAATAAAGAGGAAGGAAAGAAAAAAAAATAGAGAAAGTTAAATAGAAGTGTATGAATATATATATATATATATGTAAAAGAATAACTACAGCAGAGAAAGAAGAGTAAGAAATGCAAAAAAAAATTTTTTTAAACACCCACAGAACCACAAAAAGCCAAAATGGAGGTAGAAGTATATAAAGGAAATAAAAGGTATGATTTAAAAAATAGTTCTCAAAAGCTTAGGTAGAGTTGGGCTTCCCTGGTAGCTCAGTCAGTAAAGAATCTGCCTGCAATGCAGGAGACCCGGGTTCAATTCCTGAGTTGGGAAGATGCCCTGGAGAAGGAAATGGCAACCCACTCCAGTAATCTTGCCTGGCGAATCCCATGGACAGAGGAGCCTGGCAGGCTACAGTTTATGGGGTCACAAGAGTCGGACACAACTTAACAACAAAACTACTATTACTACTACTACTAAATAGAGCTAATAGTAAAAATAAAATTAAAAAAGCACTTCAAAACATTAAAAAAAGAAGAAAAAAAATCAAAACCAACCAGAGAACAAATCAAAATGTAAAAATAATAATAAATGTTTTTCTCTGATCTCATCTGTCAGCCTCCTTTCACTTGCTGTGAGTCACATTACACCTTGCTTCCCTAGGATGCCCTCCAACACTGGACTGGCCTCTGGATCTGCTGTGGGGATGGCTCAGACTCTAATCTGACCCTACCGTTGCTTGTTCTTGCCTCCAATGTCCATAGCTACTAGAACTAATGCGTTTTCTTTTGTGAGAAATCTCATCGTCCTTTTATGTATTCCATAGACACAGAGTCTACCTTGTTGATCATGTGGATTTAACCTGCAGTTTGTACAGCTGATAAAAATGTTTTTGATCCCCTTCCTTGGCCACTCTGCCCCTGGTGTTCAATTGTAGTTTTATCCCCACCTCTGCATGTGGATCATCCACAGGAGTTTGCTCCTAAAGCTGCCCTGAAGGACTTGGGTCTGCTCCAGTGAGGATCAGGTGTGAAGTTGGCACAGTTGCTTGGATTGCAGGAACCCTGGGAGCGACTAGAGTAGGAGATATGGCAATATTAGGGTTTTTTTCTAGCCTCTGGCAAGTAAGCATTGAGTATGGAGGTGGTACAGATACTCTGATGTGGAGATCTCACCCTTGCTTAAGTTTCCCTATCCCCCCAGGTTCAAGTCCAGTGCTACTCACTCTCCGCTTTTCCCTCTCCTTCCTTTGTCCTACCGAGCTTTCTGTGGATCTATATATTTTTTCTGGTGGTCAGGGACTCCTGCACACTCTCAATTGGGTACTGCAAGATCTTCTGTATCTGAAGGTGTATTCCTAATGGAGAGAGATGTGATCCACATACACCTACTCCTCTGCCATCTTGTTTCTCTTCCTTTTTGAATGGAAAGAGAATTTTATAAATGAAAGAAGTTAACCTTTGCTACTGGTGATTTGAGTTGCAGTATTTTTCTGAGCCTGTTTTTTTTTTTTCAAACTTTAATTTGTTTCTTCCAAAGAAAATTTCTCAATAAAGAGTTGCATATACATTTTTGCTACATTACCAGAAATTGTGCTGTGGTATCCAGAAATCCAAGAAAACCTACTAAACACCTTTGCAATTACCAGTTACAGTGAAATAAAACATAGCAAAGTAAACCTGGCATTTACTTAATGATGCACATATTGTTATCATGCTTCAGGGTAATTATGTCTTAATAATACAGTTAACATAAATGAATTCTTGTATTACTTTTTACAAAACCAGAAAAATCGTGTAAGCTATTTTCTTGTGACTGAATTAATGTTTCCCTTCTGTAATAGGACTTCCATGGTGGCTCAGACAGTAAAGCATCTGTCTACAATGCGGGAGACCTGGGTTCAATCCCTGGGTTGGGAAGATTCGCTGGAGAAAGAAATGGCAACCTACTCTAGGACTATTGCCTGGAAAATCCCATGGACAGAAGACCTGGTAGGCTACAGTCCATGGGGTCGCAAAGAGCTGGACACGACAAGCATTACTGATGACCTTTCATTCTTTTCATTGTACATATTTTCTAATTGATTTGAATCCTATTGTTACTTTCTTCTGAGTCTACAACATGTCCTGAAGAATTCTAAAAATCTGTTTGCTTTCTTTTTTTTACTCAATCAAGTTAAAGTAAAAAAAAAAAAAAAGCTGTTTCAGGAGCTATAGAGTTTGAAAAAGCATGATCTCCACACATTGTATCATTAGATATTTTTCAAAGGAGAGAGAATTATCACTGAGGTTTAAGAATAAGGGTGGACAAAACAATTTTGAAAAAGAATTATAGGACTGAGATGACCTGTCTTCAAGATTGAGCATAAATCACTATTGAAGTCAATGTAGTTTTGGAAAAAAAGATAAGTAGATCAATGGAATGCATAAGGGATGTAAGAAATAGACTTAAAATACAGTAAAGAAGTGAAGGAAATGAAAGTCTCTCAGTCGTGTCCAACTCTTAGCCTGCCAGGCGACTCTGTCCATGGAATTATCCAGACAAGAATACTGGAGTGGGTAGCCATTCCCTTCTCCAGGGGATCTTCTCAACCCAGGGATTGCACCCAGGTCTCCCACATTGCAGGGAGATTCTTTACTGTCTGAGCCACCAGAGAAACCCAGACTTACACATGTATAGTCAAATGATTTTTAACAAAACTATAAGTAAAATCCAAAGTAGTAAATAAAGAAAGAATGGTCTGCTCAATAAATGGTGCTACAACAACTGGACAGATGTATGTCTAGCTGAAAAAGAGGAAGAGGAAAAAGAAGAGAATGAAGAGGGGAAGAAAAAAAAGATACGAAACTCATAAATTCCACAAACCATACACAAATTGGATCATAAGCCAAATGGAAAATTTAATCTATAAAATATAAAATACTCTGTGTTCAGTCACTCAGTTGTGTCCATCACTTTGTGATCCCATGGACTGCAGCATGCCAAGCTTCCTTGTCCTTCACCATCTCCTGGAGTTTGTTCAAACTCACATCCATTGAGTTGGTGATACCATCCAACCATCTCATATTCTCCTTCCTTTTCTCCTCCTGCCTTCAATCTTTCCCAGCAGCAGGGTCTTTTCCAATGAGTCAGTTCTTTACATCAGGTGGCCAAAGTATTGTTTCAGTTTCAACATCAGCCCTTCCAGTGAATATTCAGGATTTATTTCCTTTAGGATAGACTGGTTTGATCTCCTTGCAGTCCAAGGGACTCTCAAATCTTCTCCAACACCACAGTTCAAAAGTTCTTCACCACTCACCCTTCTTTATGGTCCACTCTCATATCCATACATGACTACTGGAAAAACCATAGCTTTGACTAGATGGATTTTTGTCAGCAAAGTAATGTCTCTGCTTTTACATACACTGTCTAAGTTTGTCATAAATTGTCTTCCAAGGAGCAAGCATCTTTTCATTTCATGGCTGCGGTTACCATCTGCAGTGATTTTGGAGCCGAAGAAAGTAAAGTCTGTCACTGTTTCCATTGTTTACCCATATATTTGCCATGAAGCGATGGGACTCGATACCATGATCATAGTTGTTTTTTTTTTTTAATTTTTATTTTTACTTTATTTTACTTTACAATTCTGTATTTGTTTTGCCATACATTGACATGAATCCACCACAGGTGTACATGAGTTCCCAATCCTGAACCCTCCTCCCACCTCCCACCCCATATCATCTCTCTGGATCATCCCCATGCACCAGCCCCAAGCATCGTGTATCCTGTATCGAACATAGACTGGCGATTCGTTTCTTACTTGATAGTATACATGTTTCAGTGCCATCCTCCCAAATCATCCCACCCTCTCCCTCTCCCTCAGAGTCCAAAAGCCGGTTCTATACATCTGTGTCTCTTTTGCTGTCTCGCATACAGATCATAGTTTTTTGAATGTTGAGTTTTAGCCAACTTTTTCACTCTCCTCTTTCACTTTCATCAAGACACTCTTTAATTCCTCTTCACTTTCTGCCATAAGGGTGTGTCATCTGCACATCTGAGGTTATTGATATTTCTCTCGGCTATCTTGATTACAGTTTGTGCTTAATCAAGCCTGGCGTTGCATGTCCAGTTCTAACTGTTACTTCTTGACCTGCATACAGGTTTCTTAAGAGGCAGGTAAGATGTTTTGGTATTCCATTTCTTGGAGAATTTTCCACAGTTTCTTGTGATCCACATGGTCAAAGGCTTTACCATAGTCAACGAAGTAGAAGTAGATGTTTTTCTGGAATTCAATTTATACAAAATATAAAAGAATGCATTTGTTATCTTGGCCTTGGGCTAGTAAATTTATGTTTAGATATGACTCAGACAGCATGATGCATAAAACAAGTAAATGATTAATGAGACATCAAAATTTAAAATTATCATTCCTGTTTTTACTGGTGCTGCTTTAGCATCTAGTTCATGGTTCAAACAAAGTGGACTCTATACTTACCACTTCTATGCCTTTGTTCACATTGTTCTCTCTGTTTTAAATACCTATTACTCAGAATTTGATCCATTCTTCACAGCATAATGGTGCCTTTCTGGAGCTCCCCAGGCCCAAGTAATAATCTTACTGCATTTTTGCATCTATGCCATATAAACATATATAATCTATAGAATATCAAATTTATTGATTTTATTGTATTAAAAATACTTTGAGGGTAAACATTACATCTTCATCTTTTCTTACCCTTAGGCCCAAACAAAAGCCTTATACATAATAGATACTTTAAAAATGTTGAATTCCATTACATGGGTAATGTGTAAGCAAAGATTTACTTTCATTCATAAACTATATTTGTTCAAATAGTAGCTAACCTACCAAATAGTAGGATAGAAAAGAAACTTTCTATCCTCTATAATTGGATATGTCTGATCCACAATAAAAAATATGCATACAACAGTAGTTGTCGTTAGGTAAAAAATTCAAATACAGCCTACTTCTCCATATACCTTTGTATCTGGACTTTTGGGATTTCTTTCCTATTGCTCTCCTTGGTGGATTAGTTAATTCAAACACAGCCCACATCATTCCTAGCCAAATCAGTAAAGGAAAAGGTAAAAGCAAGTAGGATTAAAGAAAACAATATACCTCCTTAATGGTATTCTAGAGAGGGAAACTTGAAAAGCTGAAGATGTAATATGAAAACTTCGGCAATTCTTGGTTCTAAGAGTGTATTAGATAATCCTTCTCCAGTAGTTAGGTTGTATTTATAATTTCATTTAATTAGTTGTTTTTAAGTAAATGAATAAACAGAATTGTTTTATTCAGTAAAACAATTTTAGCTCTTATTATATCAGATGGAACTTTATAATGAAGGATGCCTTAGTGTATTGAGGGCCCTTGGAAGAGTATAAGAAGAAAGCAGTGGTCTGGGAGTAGTTTTAGTAAAGTGACAAAAACGAAAACATTCAGAATTCAAGTATTTTCTCCAATTCATATATATATTATGTATATGTTTCACTTCATATATCTATATATGCAGAACACATAACTGTGCCCTCACTGTAGATATATACTATAGAGATAGATAAAGACATAGATTTCATCAATAATGGTCTAGATACACAAGGTTTAATTATGCTTTCCATTTTTCAGTTCAGTTCAGTTCAGTCTCTCAGTCATGTCCGACTCTTTGTGACCCCATGAATTGCAGCACACAAGGCCTTGCTGTCCATCACCAACTCCCGGAGTTCACTCAAACTCATGTCCATCGAGTCAGTGATGTCATGCAGCCATCTCATCCTCTGTCGTCAACTTTTCCTCCTGCCCCCAATCCCTCGCAGCTCAGAGTCTTTTCCAATGAGTCAACTCTTCACATGAGGTGGCCAAAGTACTGGAGTTTCAGCTTTAAAATCATTCCTTCCAAAGAACACCTAGGACTGATCTCCTTTAGAATGGACTGGTTGGATCTCCTTGCAGTCCAAGGGACTCTCAAGAGTCTTCTGCAACACCACAGCTCAAAAGCATCAATTCTTCGGCACTCAGCTTTCTTCACAGTCCAACTCTCACATCCATGCATGACCACTGGAAAATCCATAGCCTTGACTAGACGGACCTTTGTTGGCAAAGTAATGTCTCTGCATTTCAATATGCTATTTAGGTTGGTGAAAACCATATTAAAGCGTATTACTTCAAAGGAGTAAGCGTCTTTTAATTTCATGGCTGCAGTCACCATCTGCAGTGATTTTGGAGCCCCCAAAAATAAAGTCTGACACTGTTTCCACTATTTCCCCATCTATTTCCCATGAAGTGATGAGACCAGATGCCATGATCTTCGTTTTCTGAATGCTGAGCTTTAAGCCAACTTTTTCACTCTTCTCTTTCACTTTCATCAAGAGGCTTTTTAGTTCCTCTTCACTTTCTGCCATAAGGGTGGTGTCATCTGCATATCTGAGGTTATTGATATTTCTCCTGGCAAACTTGATTCTAGCTTGTGCTTCTTACAGCCCAGAGTTTCTCATGATGTACACTGCATAGAAGTTAAATAAGCAGGGTGACAATATACAGCCTTTATGTACTCCTTTTCCTATTTGGAACCAGTCTATTGTTCCATGTCCAGTTCTAACTGCTGCTTCCTGACCTGCATACAGATTTCTCAAGAGGCAGGTCAGGTGGTCAGCTATTCCCATCTCTTTCAGAATTTTCCACAGTTTATTGTGATCCACACAGTTAAAGGCTTTGGCATAGTCAATAAAGCAGAAATAGATGTTTTTCTGGAACTCTCTTGCTTTGTCCATGATCCAGCAGATGTTGGCAATTTGATCTCTGGTTCCTCTGCCTTTTTTAAAACCAGCTTGAACATCAGGGAGTTCACAGTTCACATATTGCTGAAGCCTGGCTTGGAGAATTTTGAGCATTACTTTCCTAGCCTGTGAGATGAGTGCAATTGTGCAGTAGTTTGAGCATCGTTGGCATTGCCTTTCTTTGGGATTGGAATGAAAACTGACCTTTTCCAGTCCTGTGGCCACTGCTGACTTTTCCAAATTTGCTGGCATATTGAGTGCAGCACTTTCACAGCATCATCTTTCAGGATTTGAAATAGCTCAACTGGAATTCCCTCACCTCCACTAGCTTTGTTCATAGTGATGCTTTCTAAGGCCCACTTGACTTCACATCCCAGGATGTCTGGCTCTAGATGAATGATCATACCATCGTGATTATCCGGGTCATGAAGATCTTTTTTGTACAGTTCTTCTGAGTATTCTTGCCACCTCTTCTTAATACCTTCTGCTTCTGTTAGGTCCATACCATTTCTGTCATTTATCGAGCCCATCTTTGCATGAAATGTTCCCTTGGTATCTCTAATTTTCTTGAAGAGATCTCTAGTCTTTCCCATTCTGTTCTTTTCCTCTATTTCTTTGCATTGATCACTGAAGAAGGCTTTCTTATCTCTTCTTGCTATTCTTTCGAACTCTGCATTCAGATGCTTATATCTTTCCTTTTCTCCTTTGCTTTTTGCTTCTCTTCTTTTCACAGCTATTTGTAAGGCCTCCCCAGACAGCCATTTTGCTTTTTTGCATTTTTTCCCATGGGGATGTTCTTGATCCCTGTTTCCTGTACAATGTCATGAACCTGAGTTCATAGTGCATCAGGCACTCTATCAGATCTAGTCCCTTAAATCAATTTTTCACTTCCACTGTATAATCATAAGAGATTTGATTTAGGTCATACCTGAATAGTCTAGTGGTTTTCCCTACTTTCTTCAATTTGAGTCTGAATTTGGCAATGATCTGAGCCACAGTCAACTCCCTGTCTTGTTTTTGCTGACTGTATAGAGCTTCTCCATCTTTGGCTGCAAAGAATATAATCAATCTGATTTTGGTGTTGACCATCTGGTGATGTCCATGTGTAGAGTTTTCTCTTGTGTTGTTGGAAGATGGTGTTTTCTACGACCAATGTGTTCTCTTGGCAAAACTCTATTAGCCTTTGCCCTGCTTCATTTGGTATTCCAAGGCCAAATTTGCCTGTTACCCCAGGTGTTTCTTGACTTCCTACTTTTGCATTTCAGTCCCCTATAATGAAAAGCACATCTTTTTTGGGTGTTAGTTCTAAAAGGTCTTGTAGGTCTTCATAGAACCATTCAACTTCAGCTTCTTCAGCATTACTGGTTGGGGCATAGACTTGGATTACTCTGATATTGAACGGTTTGCCTTGGAAACGAACAGAGATCATTCTGTCGTTTATGAGATTGCATCCAAGTACTGCATTTCAGACTCTTTTGTTGACCATGATGGCTACTCCATTTCTTCTAAGGGATTCCTGCCCACAGTAGTAGATATAATGGTCATCTGAGTTAAATTCACCCATTCCAGTCCATTTTAGTTCGCTCATTCCTAGAATGTCAACGTTCACTCTTGCCATCTCCTGTTTGACCACTTCCAACTTGCCTTGATTCATGGAACTGACATTCCAGGTTCTTATGCAATATTGCTCTTTACAGCATCAGACCTTGCTTCTATCACCAGTCACATCCACAGCTGGGTATTGTGTTTGCTTTGGCTCCATCCCTTCATTCTTTCTGGAGTTATTTCTCCACTGATCTCCAGTAGCATATTGGGCACCTACTGACCTGGGGAGTTCCTCTTTCAGTATCCTATCATTTTGCCTTTTCATACTGTTCATGGGGTTCTCAAGACAAGAATACTGAAGTGGTTTGCCATTCCCTTCTCCAGTGGACTACGTTCTGTCAGACCTCTCCACCATGACCCGCCCATCTCCATTTTTCCTTATCTTTTATTAAGTGAATGGAATATGACAAAGTATTTTTCTTGAGTTATGGTAGTACTGATATGTTACTTATGACTGTGAATATAGTAAAAATGTTATATTTAATTATTTATAATGTTGGTGTATGATTACAATTAATGTAATGCCCTACTATCTATTAATATCTATTATTTTATAGAAATAAATTTTTGTATATAATTTAAAGTGAGTAGAAATATAAAAAAGAACATGATATTCAGCATATACAAGCACACTTTTAATCCTAAGTATATTTCGTATTCAACTAAAATTTTTTTTTCTAGATTATCTGACCGAATAGAGTTTATAAACTTCAAATACAAGATGAAGCAACCTAAATCAGTAGTTTGCAATAATGTCAGTACTTATCAATCAAACTGAATCTCTTTTTAATTTGAAGTTTTGTGAGTATTAAAAATAGCATGACTATAAATTGGAAAGTGATGCCATTTGGCTTGTCAATACAAAATAGAATAATATCTCTTCCCTTTGAAATCAAGTATAGTAAGGCCCCAGAACTTACTATATATCTTTTCTTTCGCAAGCTGTTTTTCTAAAATGTGTAAAATTTTTCAAAGTACATGAGCTTATTTTTCTATCTCCCCATCTTTTATTGTACTGTGTCTGTACAGTCTTTAAGCTAAAAGAGACACAGATAATGCTTAGATTTCCTTGCAGAATGTATTCTTATAAGCATAACCTAAGCATAGATACTGACTGTAACCAAGAGAAACAGGGATAACGAAATTGGTATCTAATAAAAAGAGCTCATTCCACCAACAACATTTACCTTTATTCAACTACATCGTTTTATCCAAGCTTCTAAGAAGCAAGAAATGTGATATTTAAAGTTTCACTTTCTCTTCCCAACATGCCTCCTCTGTTGTAAATGAGGAGTCAACTTAAATGAGAGGAAAGTGAAAAAATGTGTGGATACTTAACTTGATAATCAGATTTTCAGTAGGGGAAATGCGTACTTTCAAGAGGAAAAGATTGTGTAAAAAATAGAAAGCATGTTTTTCTTAATTAATGCATTCCCCCAAATTAAATACAGTAATATGCTACTTAAATATGCCATGACTGTCTTTGAATTCCACATCATTTATCTTGAATTTAGCTTAGAGATTTATATTTAGCCCATTTTTGATGAAATACTTGAATGTTTATAAGCCTTAACAAGATTATGTGAGGAATTCCCTGGCAGTCCATGGTTAAGGCCCCTGCTCCCATCTCCTGCTTTCACCGTCAACGGCCTGAGTTCAATTCCTGGTTGCCCGAATTGGGGGACTAAGCTCACATGATGTGGTTAAAAGAAAGATTATGTGTCTGCTTGCCTTTCCGAATATGCTGTCATAATTGCAAGAAACATATTTGATATTGTTTCCACCACATAAATTAGTCTTACAAAATAACTTATGTGAAAAATAATTTTGTTTCTGTGAACATTAGACTTTTCCACTTCATTGCTGAACTTATTCAAGAAAAGGCTGGAAAATCACCAGTCAGGGGTATTTGCAGTGATTACTATTTCTCAAGACAAGTTGGTTACCTGATCTCTAAGTTCCCTTGTAACTCTCAATTCTATAATTCTGTTAGAGAGGAGAAAATGAGGCTGTTGGGCAAAGCAGAAATGTGAAAGATTACTAATAAGCAGATTAATATAGTGTGTGTTCATTTTTATACAGCCTGATTACAAATGCAATTTAATTCATGCAAAATTTGATTTACCAAAAGAATATTTTAAAAGAAATCATACAATATTTGAATTGCATACTTTGGGAGACTCTAATGTCTATCTTAATATTAAATTTGACCACAGAGTGCCCCTTGAGCTGATTAAAAAAACCATTTCTGCTTTTTAGGGGCTACATGTGATCCATCACAAAGATTTATTTCAATTATGATTTATGTTATTAATATTTTATTTTAATGAAATTTCTATACAAAGACAAGATACAGAATTTTGAAAAAAGTAATGACTGATTACTGAACTAATATATTTAACAATACTTTTATTTTTCACCAATACATATGGAAAGTAAAGTAAAAAATCAGTTCAATTCAGTTCAGTTCAGTCACTCAGTCACATCCGACACTTTACAACCCCATGGACTGCAGCACGCCAGGCTTCCCTGTCCATTACCAACTCCTGGAGCTTGCTCAAACTCATGTCCATCCAGTCAGTGATGCCATCCAATCATCTCACCTTTGTCATCCTGTTCTCCTCCTGCCTTCAATCCTTCCCAGTATCAGGGTCTTTTCAAATGAGTCAGTTCTTCGCATCAGGTGGCCAAAGTATTAGAGTTTCAGTTTCAGCATCAGTCCTTCCAATGAATATTCAGGACTGAATTCATTTAGGATAAACTGCTAGGATCTCCTTGCAGTCCAAGGGATTCTCAACAGTCTTCTCCAACATCACAGTTCAAAAGCATCAATTCTTTGGTGCTCAGCTTTCTTTATACTCCAACTCTCACATCCATACATGACTACAGGAAAAACCATAGCTTTGACAAGAGAGACTTTGTAGCAAAGTAATGTCTCTGCTTTTTAATATGCTGTCTAAGTTAGTCATAGATTTTCTTCCAAGGAGCAAGTGTCTTTTCATTTCATGGCTGCAGTCACAATCTGCAGTGATTTTGGAGCCTGCCAAAAATAAAGTCTCTGTTTCCATTGTTTCCCCATCTATTTGCCATGAAGTAGCTGTGATTCATAGGATCAGAAAGAGTCAGACACGACTGAGTGACTGAACTGAACTGAAGTGAATAGGACCAGATGTCATGATCTTAGTTTTTTGAATGTTGAGTTTTAAGCAACTTTTTCATTCTCCTCCTTCACTTTCATCAAGAGGCTCTTTAGTTCTTCACTTTCTGCCATAAGGATAGTATCATCTGCATATATGAGATTGTTGATATTTCTCCTGGCAATCTTGATTCCAGCTTGTGCTTCATTCAGCCTGGCATTTCACATAATGTACTCTGCATATAAGTTAAATAAGTGGGTGACAATGCACAGCCTTGACGTACTCCTTTCCCAATCTGGGACCAGTTCGTTGTTCCATTTCTGATTCTAACTGTTGCTTCTTGACCTGTATACAGATTTCTCATGAGCCTGGTAAGGTGGTCTGATATACCCATGTCTTGAAGGATTTTCCACAGTCTGTTGTGATCCACCCAGTCAAATGCTTTAGCATAGTCAATAAAGCAGAAGTAGATGTTTTTTCTGGAACTCTCTTGCTTTTTTGTTGATCTGACGGATGTTGGCAATTTGATCTAAATATCCTCATTCTAATTTTTCTCTACTTGAGTAATCTGGGGAAACTGAATTATATAATTTCTGAATTATGAACTCCAGTTTTTTTCTCATTTTAAAGTCAAAAATTACATATTTGTGAGATTTCCATACAGTTAGGAAATTGTTGATGTTGCCATGTTATATTATTTGTTATAATGAAATACAGCATCTTACAATTTAGATGAAATCGCTCTCAATAATGGAATATTTTTGAAATATTTTGGTTATGGCAGTAACTCAAATATCACCAGTGTAAGATACATTTACTCACACAATTTCTATAGGAGCAAAATACATGGTTACTATTTTTTAATTGCTATGGAAATTTCCTCCAAAGTATTTGCCCATCCAATGTACCATACTTAGAAAGAAGCTAGAAATCAGGTTGCATGAATCTGTAGACTTTAGCAAAGTAAGCATGACAGGAAGAGAAAAAGTGCTTCCCCGTATTAAAAACAAGAGTATAGAAAAGAGCTGTATTTTCTGAAGTTTGCTGTAACATAATAACTTTTCTTTTTAAACTACAGATATAAATCAACATTGACATATGCAAAATAGATAATAGTAAGTTTTTATTTTTAAAATGTATTCAGGCATACAATTATAACCTCCTTTACAATGAACTAAGTATTTTTTTTCCACTTTCTCAGAGAACAGCACTATTCTTTATGGAATAAGTCATTATTTCCCAAAGCAGCAAACTGTCAGACAACTATCTTTGTACTCATTAGTGTAGGAACATAAATGTATCTGGCTTGGTTTTTCTCTTAACTAATTTTAAGATAGATTGAAAATGCAGAGGACGAATGAAAAGAAATTATAGAAGAATTTAATCATTAAATTAATGGAAAAATAATGTTTGAATAGCATTAGTTATCTAAGCAGCCTGCAATTGGTGATAATGAATTTTACTAGGAAAAGCTGCATTAACATATTCATTTTTGCTTCATTTAAAACACCATTCTAAGACAAAATTGCCTAGAGGTTGTTTATTCTTCTTTTCTTTCTTTACATGAAAGAATGAACCTATGAATGTGTCCAGAACTTTGAAAGATCTGAGATTTTATTCTACTTACAAGCTAATGAGTTATCATATCACAATTTTATAGAGGCTGTCAGAAGACATGAGAACTCTGGATTGCAAAAAAAAGAAAAGAAAAGAACTTTACTACTCATAGCAACAACATTAATCAGAGGGCCAGTACTTGTGACAGTTCTCTAAGCTTCAAATTCCATAGGATGACATAAAGAGGGCCAGGTAACAACTGTGCATGCAATGGTTTACATTACAGGAAAGGAACTCTGAGCTTAGGGAACTTGAACCTTTATAACGGACAGTAATCCTGTCTGATCTTTGCCCTGGTTGGAGACACTATCTTTATCATATTGGACAGTAAACAAAATTTCTCTGTGTTCTAGGGGGAGATATTGTCTCTATCTTTTAAAGCAATTCACAGTACAAATATTTTTAAGCAAGTCGTCTGGAAAAAAGGCAAACAATGCCTCTCCTTGCAAGTTACGCAGAAAAATGAGAGACCCATAGATAATTGCCTCTTACCAGGTGTGTGTCTTTTAGCTAACACAAAGGAGAATAGGAAAATGTTGTGTGAAAGAAATCATTAGAAACATTTCAATGGTATTTTGATATTTTCAGCTTGAAATTATTTTCTTTTCATGTATTTGAAGAAGGATTATCAAAACTTCACTTTTGTAGTTAAAAAGTTTTTTTTTTACTACCCCATGATTCAAAGACAAAATCAAAAGAAAATGTGTGAGAAGAGATGTCAAAGAAGACCTACTCTGTCAGAAAGGGAGCATGTCTACTCAAAGAGAATTGCTGTTCAGCTCTGTATCCATTATTCTGGATACACTGTCACTAAGGTCTATGAAATAATTAACAAAGGCTATGGGTGGCTTTGGTGGTTGACCTATAATGTTAAAATCCCAGATGTACAAACAATTCCTAAGAATGATTTTTTAAAATTTTTAAATATAAATCTATTTATTTTAATTGGAGATCAATTACTTTACAATATTGTATTGGTTTTGCCATACATCAACATGAATGTAAGCCAGAAAGAAAAACACCAATACAGTATACTAACACATATATATGGAATTTAGAAAGATGGTAATGATAACTTTTTATGCGAAACAGCAAAAGAGACACAGATGTATGGAACAGTCTTTTGGACTCTGTGGGAGAGGGAAAGGCTGGGATGATTTGGGAGAATGGCATTGAAACATGTATAATATCATATATGAAATGAATCGCCAGTCCAGGTTTGATGCATGATACTGGATGCTTGGGGCTGGTGCACTGGGACGACCCAGAAGAATGATTTTTAAATTATGATATTTCAGAGTAGGTTGAAGTACATGCTTTGTACTTCCCTGGTGGCTCAGATAGTAAAGAGTCTGCAAGCAAAGCAGGACACCTGGGTTTGATCCCAGGGTCAGGAAGATCCCCTGGAGAAGGGAACAGCAACTCAGTCTAATGTTCTTGCCTGGAGAATCCCATGGACAGAGGAGTCTGGTGGGCTACAGTTCATGGGGTCACAAAGAGTCAGATATGACTGAGTGACTAACACTTTCAGGTTCACTAAAGTATATTATAAATGTCAAGCCCATATCCCAAAGTCATGTCCTTAAGATACTGTTATCCATAGGTCACTGTGATTGAAAATAAAAGTAAGTGATGATTATCTTCTTTCTTCTAGGAATAAATCAAATTTAGTATATGTATTTGGTTTGTGGTAAAGGCCAATAGCTTTCTATGAATGATGTAATGCTTTGTTCTGATTGATACTCAGTGCTTTGTCAAACACACAGTTTTACCACATTAAGATGATGTTGGTTTAACAAGGCCTTACTGTATAGTACATGGAACTCTGCTCAATATTATGTGGCAGCCTGGATTGGAGGGGAGTTTGAGGAAGAATGGATACATGTGTATGTATGGCTGAGTCTCTACACTGTTGACCTGAAACTATTACAAAATTGTTTGTTAATCAGCTATCATTTCAGTTCAGTTCAGTTCAGTTGCTCAGTCGTGTCCAACTCTTTGTGACCCCATGAATTGCAGCACGCCAGGCCTCCCTGTCCATCACCAACTCCTGGAGTTTACCCAAACTCATGTCCATCGAGTTGATGATGCCATCCAGCCATCTCATCCTCTGTTGTCCCCTACTCCTCATGCCCCTAATCCCTCCCAGCATCACGGTCTTTTCCAATGAGTCAACTCTTCGCATGGGGTGGCCTAAGTATTGGAGTTTCAGCTTCAGCATCAGTCCTTCCAATTGATTTCCTTGAGGATGGACTGGTTGGAACTCCTTGCTGTCCAAGGGACTCTCAAGAGTCTTTTCCAACACCACAGTTCAAAAGCATCAATTCTTCGGTGCTCAGCTTTCTTCACAGTCCAACTCGCACATCCACACATGACCACTGGAGAAACCATAGCCTTGACAAGAAGAGCTACCCCATGTCCGAGGTCAGGGGCGGCAGCCGAGAGGAGCTACCCCACATCCAAGGAGCAGTGGCTGCGCGGGTGCAGGAGGACTGAGAGGAGATAATCCAAGTTCAAGGTCAGAAGGGGCGACTCGTCCAAGGTAAGGAGCAGCAGCTGAGCTTTGCTGGAGAAGCCGTGAAGAGATACCCCACATTCAAGGTAAGAGAAACCCAAGAAAGATGGTAGGTGTTGCGAGAGGGCATCAGAGGGCAGACACACTGAAACTATAATCAGCTATACCCCAATACAAAACAAAAAGTTTTCTTTTTCTTTAAAGATGATGTTGATTGTAGTTTGTTCATATGTTTATTGTAGTTTGTTCACATTTTTATTTTTCTTACTATTTAGTGCCAATCTCACTACCTCCATCTTTATTATCTCTTTGTACTACATACTCTGTTACTAAAGGAAGGAGGATTTGAAAAATTATGATCAAACTGATTTAGAAACCATATTTAACACATAGCATATTATTGTCTAAAAAAGAAACATTTGAACAATAATGATTATTTTGTCACCATGAAATTGGTGAGAAAATAATTTATCAGGTATGATTTCTAAAACACATGCCATCTCTCTCAGTTTCCTGGTCAACTTCTTTGTCTGTTATTGTAACATTAAATGTTTTCTTACCCAAATAATATTATATTGTTAAAGGACTCAAACTCTAAGTAATAATCAAACATTGTTCAGTGTATACACACCCTTTGTAATAAAGCAGTTTATTTATTTTTAGATCTAAATACTTTAGCAACTACCAAAGTAAAAAGAAGAATATAAGTATTATAACTGAGGTAAAAAACAAAATTTTACAGGAATATAGAACAGAAGGTATTGATTTTGACTGGCAGAAAGCTTCATGAAAGTGGTGATATTTTAGCTGAATTTTGAAGATTGAAAAGTTTTTATGTCATTAAATACTGGGCATGCAGTCATACCAAACCCACTGACATCTCAAAACTCACTACTGGACACCTCATTGCACTCCAGAGAGAAGAAATCCAGCTCTACCCACCAGAACACCGACACAAGCTTCCCTAACCAGGAAACCTTGACAAGCCACCCATTCAACCCCACCCACAGTGAAGAACCTCCACAATAAAGAGGAACCACAAACTGCCAGAATACAGAAAGGCCACCCCCAAAACAGCAATATAAACAAGATGAAAAGGCAGAGAAATACCCAGCAGGCAAAGGAACAGGATAAATGCCCACCAAACCAAACAAAAAAGGAAGAGATAGGGAATCTCCCTGATAAAGAATTCCAAATATTGATAGTGAAAATGATCCAAAACCTTGAAAACAAATTGGAGTTACAGATAAATTACCTGGAGACAAGAATCGAGAAGATGCAAGAAAGGTTTAACAAGGACCTAGAAGAAAAAAAAAAGACTCAATATATAATTAATAATGCAATAAATGAGATCAAAAGCACTTTGGAGGGAAGCAACTGTAGAATAACAGAGGCAGAAGATAGGATAAGTGAAGTAAAAGATAGAATGGTAGAAATAAATGAAACAGAGAGGAAAAATGAAAAAAGAATTAAAAGCAATGAGGACAAACTCAGAGACCCCTGGGACAATGTTAAATGTCCCAACATTCGAAACATAGGAGTCCCAGAAGAAGAAGACAAAAAGAAAGACCATGAGAAAATACTTGAGGAGATAATAGATGAAAACTTCCCTAAAATGGGGAAGGAAATAGCCACCCAAGTCCAAGAAACCCAGAGAGTCCCAAACAGGGGAAACTCAACGCAAAACACCTCAAGACACATGTTAATCAAATTAACAAAGATCAAACACAAAGAAAAAATATTAAAAGCAGCAAAGGAAAAACAACAAGTAACACACAAGGGGATTCTCATAAGGATAATAGCTGATCTTTCAATACAAACTCTTCAGGCCAGAAGGGAATGGCAAGACATACTTAAAGTGATGAAAGAAAATAACCTACAGCCCAGATAACTGTACCCAGCAAGGATCTCATTCAAATATGAAGGAGAAATCAAAAGCTTTACAGACAAGCAAAAGCTGAGAGAATTCAGCACCACCAAACCAGCTCTCCAAAAAATGCTAAATGATCTTATCTAGACAGGAAACACAGAAAGGATGTATAAACTCGAACCCAAAACAATGAAGTAAATAGCAACAGGATCATACTTATCAATAACTACCTTAAATGTAAATGGGTTAAGTGCCCCAACCAAAAGACAAAGACTGGCTGAATGGATACAAATCAAGACCCCTATATATGTTGTCTACAAGAGACCCATCTCAAAACAAGGGACACATACAGACTGAAAGTGAAGGGCTGGAAAAAGATATTCCACACAGAGACCGAAAGAAAGCAGGGGTAGCAATACTCATATCAGATAAAATAGACTTTAAAATAAAGGCTGTGAAAAGAGACAAAGAAAGACACTACATAATGATCAAAGGATCAGTCCAAGAAGAAGATATAACAGTTATAAATATATATGCACCCAACATATGAGCACCGCAATATGTAAGGCAAATGCTAACAAGTGTGAAAGGGGAAATTAACAATAACACATAATAGTGGGAGACTTTAATACCCCACTCACACCTATGGATAGATCAACTAAACAGAAAATTAACAAGGAAACACAAACCTTAAATGATACAATAGGTCAGTTAGAACTAATTGATATCTATAGGACCTTTCACCCCAAAACTGTGAATTTCACCTTTTTCTCAAGTGCTCACGGAACCTTCTCCAGGATAAATCACATCCTGGGCCATAAATCTAGTCTTGGTAAATTCAAAAAACTGAAATCATTCCAAGCATCTTTTCTGACCACAATTCAGTAAGATTAGATGTCAATTACATGAGCAAATCTAATAAAATTCCAACATATGGAGGGTGAACAACACACTGCTGAATAATCAACAAATCACAGAATAAATAAAAAAAGAAATCAAAATATGTATAGAAAAATATGAAAGTGAAAACACAACAACCCAAAACCTATGGGACACTGTAAAAGTAGTGCTAAGGGGAAAGTTCATAGCAATATCTCAAGGCTTACCTCAAGAAAATAGTCAAATAAATAACCTAACTCTACACCTAAAGCAACTGGAAAGGAATAAATGAAGAACCCCAGGGTTAGTAGAAGGAAATAAATCTTAAAAGTAGGGCAGAAATAAATGCAAAAGAAACAAAAGAGACCATAGCAAAAATCAGCAAAGTTAAAAGCGGGTTCTTTGAGAAGATAAATAAAATTGACAAACCATTAGCCAGATTCATCATGAAACAAAGGGAGAATCAAATCAACAAAATTAAAAATGAAAATGGAGAAATCACAACAGACAACACAGAAATACAAAGGATCATAAGAGACCACTATCAGCAACTATATGCCAATAAAATGAACAACTTAGAAGAAATGGACAAATTATTAGAAAAGTAAAACTTTGCAAAACTAAACCAGGAAGAAATAGAAACTTAACAGATCCATCACAAGCACAGAAACTGGAACTGTAGTGAGAAATCTTCCAGCAAAAAAAAAAAAAAAAAAAAGCTCAGGTCCAGACGACTTCACAGCTGAATTCTACCAAAAATTTAGAGAAGAGCTAACACCTATCCTACTCAAACTCTTCCAGAAAATTGCAGAGGAAGGTAAACTTCTAAACTCATTCTATGAGGCCACCATCCCCTTAACACCAAAACCAGAAAAAGATTGCACAAAAAAAGAAAACTACAGGCCAATATCACTGATGAACATAGACGCAAAAATCCTTAACAAAATTCTAGCAAACAGAATCCAATAACATATTAAAAAGATTACACATCATGACCAAGTGGGCTTTATCCTAGGGATGCAAGGATTCTTCAATATCTGCAAATCAATCAACGTAATACACCACTTAACAAATTGAGTGATAAAGACCATATGACTATCTCAATAGATGCAGAGAAAGCCTTTGAAAATATTCAACATCCATTTATGATAAAACCCTCCAGAATGCAGGAATGTAAGGAACATACCTCAACATAATAAAAGCTATATATGACAAACTCACAACAAACATTATCCTCAATGGTGAAAAATTGAAAGTGTTTCCCCTAAAGTCAGGAACAAGACAAGGGTACCCACTCTCACCACTACTATTCAACATAGTTTTGTCCACGGCAATCAGAGAAGAAAATAATAATAATAATAGGAATCCAGATTGGAAAAGAAGTAAAACTCTCACTGTTTGCAGATGACATGATCCTCTACATAAAAAACCCTAAAGACTCCACCAGAAAATTACTAGAGCTAATCAATGAATATAGTAAAGTTGCAGGATATAAATCCCTTGCATTCCTATACACTAACAATGAGAAAATAGGAAGAGAAATTAAGGAACAATTCCATTCACCATTGCAATGAAAAGAATAAAATACTTAGGAATATATCTACCTAAAGAAACTAAAGACCTATATATAGAAAACTATAAAACACTGGTGAAAGAAATCAAAGAGGACACTAATAGATGTAGAAATATACCATGTTCATGGATCAGAAGAATCAATATATTGAAAATGAGTATACCATCCAAAGCAATCTATAGATTCAGTGCAATCCCTATCAAGCTACCAACAGTATTTTTCACAGAGTTAGAACAAATAATTTCACATTCGTATGGAAATACAAAAAAAACCTTGAATAGCCAAAGCAATATTGAGAAAGAAGAATGGAACTGGAGGAACCAGCCTGCCTGACTTCAGGCTCTACTACAAAGCCACAGTCATCAAGACAGTATGGTGCTGGCACAAAGACAGAAATATAGATCAATGGAACAAAATAGAAAGCACAGAGATAAATCCACACACCTATGGACACCTTATAGTTGACAAAGGAGGCAATAATATACAATGGAGAAAAGACGATCTCTTTAACCTTGGTACTGGGAAAACTGGTCAACCACTTGTAAAAGAATGAAACTAGAACACTTTTTAACACCATATACAAAAATAAACTCAAAATGGATTACTAAACTTAAGACCAGAAACTATACAGCTCCTAGAGGAGAACATAGGCAAAATACTCTCTGACGTAAATCACAGCAGGATCCTCTATGACCCACCTCCCAGAGTATTGGAAATAAAAGCAAAAATAAACGAATGGGGCCTAATTAAAATTAAAAGCTTCTGCACAACACTGGGAACTATAAGTCAGGTGAAAAGACAGCTTCCAGAATCGGAGAAAATAATAGCAAATGAAGTAACTGACAAAGAATTAATCTCAAAAATATACAAGCAACCCCTGCAACTCAATTCCAGAAAAATAAACGACCCAATCAAAAAGTGGGCCAAAGAAGTAAATAGACATTTCTCCAAAGAAGACATATAATGTACTGTTGAAGACTATTTTGGAGAATTTTGAGCATTACTTTGCTATTGTGTCAGATGAGTGCAATTGTGTGGTAGTTTGAGCATTCTTCAGCATTGCCCTTCTTTGGGATTGGAATGAAAACTAACATTTCTAGTACTGTGGCCATTGCTAAGTTTTCCAAATTTGCTGGCATATTGAGTGCAGCACTTTCACAACATCATCTTTTAGGATTTGAAATAGCTCAACTGGAATTCCATCACCTCCACTAGCTTTGTTTGCAGTGATCCTTCCGAAGGCCCACTTGACTTCACATTCCAAGATGTTTGGCTCTATGTGAGACACCCATTCATCCAATATATATTTATTGAACACCTACTATGTACTAAGCATTTTTTTAATGTTTAAGATACTTCAGTGAAGAAAATAAGCTTTCCTGCTTAGTGTGAGATTTTATTCATATTAAGTCATCCACCTCAATCAGCATCTATATCTTTAATCTTTTTCGTTGAAAAAATAAAACTGTTTTAACTTTGGTTTTTCACGTTTTTAAAAAATCTTCAGCCATGTGGAGCTTTTAATTTTATCAGACTCTCCTACAGGTTTGTTCTGCTCTGTTGTATTTGTAGTTGTCTGTCTCTCCATCCATTCCTTGAACTTGTACAAACCATCCTGATCTCTTTCTTCCTAATCAGCATAATTTGCTTGTGCTCCTAAGGAATCTCCTATAATCTTTGAGGAACATTAAATATGATTTTCCATGACTGGGTTTCTGTTTTTGTTTTTTTTTAAAGAAAACATTTTGTTTAAATTGGAGTTGAGTCCAAGGCCAGCTACATGTTTTTGGCTCTTCAAGGTATTTTGCAATGTGGTTCTCATACAATATCAGGGCAGTAAGTTCATATTTTAAAAGAGCATTCTGCTTTACACTTATAAGGAAAAAAAAAAAGTAAGGCAGCAATGATAAAGAATTCAAGGAACAAAAATAGAGATCTAACCCCTTCTTAGTAACAGTCTAGAAGACAGGATTTTATTTAATGATAGCTGCTTTTATAAATAAAATCCATGGGAAAAACAGATTAGGAAAATTTGATGTAATATTTAGATCTTATATGTCTAGGTTATGCACATTTACAATTCACATGCAAATGCTCACCATAAAATGTTTGTGGCTGACTACTGTATAAGTAAAGGCTGACAATGGGTAGATGAGCTGTCTAAGAGAACAGCTTTTAAATTATGAAGTCATGTAAGATGATAAACTGAACAAAAAGTTAGAACTTCAGCTTTTCAAGAAGACGTTTTGCATCTATGTTGATTTAAATTTCTCATTTCATCCCACTCTCTTCCTCCCCCACTGTCTTCAAGTTCACTCTTTACATTTGTGTCTCCATTCTTTCCTGCAAATAGGTTCATCAAGACCATTTTTCTAGATTCCATATATGAGTGTTAATATACTATATTTGTTTATCTCTTTTTGACTTATTTTCCTCTGTATAACAGGCTCTAGGTTCATCCACCTCAGTAGAACTGACTCAAATTTATTATTTTAAATGGCTGAGTAATATTACATTGTATATATGTACCACATCTTCTTTATCCATTCATCTGTTAATGGGCATGTAGGTTGATTCCATGTCCTGGCTATTGTAAATAGTGCTGCTTTGAACATTGGGGTACATGTGTGTTTTAGAACTGTGATTTCCTTAGGGTGTATGCCCAGTAATGGGGTTGCTGGGTCATATGAAAGATTTATTCCTAGTTTTGTAAGGAATCTCCATACTGTTTTCCATAATGCCTGTGTCAGTTTACATTCCCATCAACAATATAGGAGGGTTCCCTTTTCTCCACATCCTCTCTAGCATTTATTATTTGTAGATTTTTTGATGATGACCATTCTGGCTGGTGTGAAGTAACACATCATTGTAGTTTTGATTTTCATTTCTCTAATAATTAGCGAAGTTGAGCATCTTTTCATGTGTTTATTGGCCATCTGTATGTCTTTTTTGGATTAAAAAAAAGATTTATGTCTTCTGCCTATTTTTGATAGGGCTATTTGTTTTCCTAACATTGAGCTGTATGAGTTGCTTATATATGCTCTGGAGATTAATATTTTGTCAGTTGTTTTGTTTGCAATTATTTTCTCCCATTCTGACATTCACATGTATTGATGTGAGTGGTGTGTGTGTGTGTGTGTGTGTGTGTGTGTGTGCACTGCTGTTGTTATTGCTTAGTCACTCAGTTGCGCCTGACTCTTTGCAACCCCATGGACTCTAGTGCAAGGCTCCTGCGTCCATGAGATTTCCTTGGCAAGAATACTGGAGTGGGTTGCCAATTCCTCCTCCAGCGGATCTTCCCTACCCAGGGATTGAACCCACATTTCCTGTATCTCCTGTACTGGCAGGTTCTTTACCACTGAGCCACCTGGGAAGACTATGAGTGATACACCTAGCCTCAGTTTTGTTATATGATTTTTGCTATATTTTATTTATTCAAGTCTTGTCTTTCACATTTAGAGTAGCTAAAAGTGTGTCTTTTTTTTAACAAAGCCAACTCATAGTTTCATAGATGTCTCTACATATTTTTTGTATTCTTTATTTCATTTATTTCTTCTCTGATCTTTGTTGTTTCCTTCCTCTACTAATTTCTGCCTTAGCTTTTCCCTTAGTTCCTTGAGGTGAAAACTTAATTTTCTTATTCTGATATCTTTTATTTTTCGTAATGTAGACATTTATCAATAAAACACCCCAATTTAACTTGCTTTTCTGCATCCATAAATTTTGGCATATTGTATTTCTATTTTCATTTGTTTCAAATTATTTTTAACTTCATTTTTGGTCTCTTCTTTGACCCACAATCCAGAACCAGAGACCACAATGGCTTCTTAGTTTATGGGAGCCAGTAAGCACTGGAATGTGCAGAAAGTCTGGGTTCATAGGGGCTCACGGGGCATGTAGTGTCAGGGAGGCATTCTGTACCAGTGTGATCTTGATGTCTGAATTTACAGGGTCCTACCAGGAGCCTGAGTACCCAGGAACTACTTAGATCATGGGAACCAGCCAACTCTTAGTTGGCTTATAGCCTGGGTTTGTTGGAGCCTACCTGAAGCTAATGCCACTTGTGGCCATTGGAACCAGCTGGTGCTGAAGTAGACTGAGAGCCTGAGTTCATAGAAGGCCCCCAGAAGCCTCATGCCATGGAAGCTGCTTGAACTTGCAGGAGCCTCTTGGGGCTGCAAAAGTTGCCTATGATTGATAGAGCCAGCAGGCACCTGGATGGGCTGGGGGCTTAAGTTTTCAGGAGCCTTCTGGGAGCCTGGAACCATAGGACTCACCAGAGTCATGAAAGCCAGCCAACACTAGGGTGAGCTAGGAGCCTGGGTTTGCTGGAGCCACCTGAGACCATGGGAAGAAGCCAGTATTGGGGTAGACAGAGGGCCTGGGTTCTTATAAGCCCATTGGGAGCTTGGTGCCATGAAAGCTGCCTGGGTCATGGGTGTCAGCAAGTGCTGGGGTAAACTGAAAGCCTGGGTTCATAGACGTATGCAAGGGGCCTGGTACCACAGAAGTTTCCTTGGAGCCAAGCACCTGGGTGAGCATGGGGCCTGGGTCACAGGACCTTGCAGGAGCCTGGGTGCAAACCTGCTGAAATCACCTAAGGCCATGAGATTTTTCCAGGAGATGTTTCTAGGAGAGGATGGGCAGCAGCAGCAGCAGGAGGAGAGGATGAGAACTAGAAATTTCTATACTATCATTTAGCTGATGTCATTCCTATAAAAATTTAAAACAAAGAAACAGATTACATATTTTAACTGTTACATAAGTATTAATAGTATAAGAACTATCATGTCTGAGAATGATAAACATTGAATAAAAGTTAGTAGTTTCCATTGGTGAGGGAGAGATGAAACAGACCATTGAAGACTGCACAGCTTGCTTCAGTACATTTGTAATATATATTCACTAAAAATACTTTTGAAGAAAATATAGCAAAATATTCAGATTTGATAAAACTGGGTAGTGGGTAAGTTTTTTTAAATTACTTTATATACTTTATGTGTAATTGAAGTATGTTATGAAAGAAAGTTCGTTACATCCATTAAGATCTTCTGGAACTTGGATCTTCAAACAATTTATTTATGTGGTAACCAAAGAGTAGGGTATTACATATTGTTCTGAGAAAGCTAGCAGTATTTGTTACATTCCAGATTTCTCCTAAATCATTCACTGTAGCAATTGGTCTGTTAGAAACTTTAACATTAAAAACTTAGAAATAATAGATAAGATATATATTTACCAGGTTTTGATTTGCTTAATGAAAAAACAAACCTTAGAAATATTGAAAAACTCTGTATAATGTTTATACTAAAGTTTCAGTTGGTTGGTTAATAAATTGTTAAACGTTTTAAGGAGCATAGATTGTTGTCAATGTTGTTGAATAAGTAACATTTGAGTCCTTTTTGAAATTCCCCTTTAGTTTCCCATGACGACTTGAAAATTTTTGTTGTTGTTTTGTTCTATTTTTTAAATAAAGTACCGGAGCCAAAATTAAATAGTGGCCCCTGTTACAATCTTTTTTTGTTCCTTACATGAAGCAAAATTGTCATACTTGTGAGCTCATTATTCAATTAACTCATCAAAGATAAATCTCTTTTTCTTCCTTTTGTTAAGATAAACATGCTTTGTTCGTGTTGCAAGTGAATGCCCTTGGACAGAAACAAGTACTACAGCAGGCGTGCTCAGTCATGCCCGACTCTTTGCGACCCCATGGGCTGCACACTCCTTTGTCTGTAGAATTTCGCAAGCAAGAATACTGGAGTCGGTTGCCATTTCCTACTCCAGATGATCTTCCCAACCCAGGATCAAACCCACATCTTCTGCATTGGCAGGCTGATTCTTTACCACTGGGCCTCCTTGGAAACCCAAACAATTAACACATACACATATGTGCACATGGTCATGGGCACAACTAACTTTATTACAGAAGGAAAAGTGAACAGTATTATTATTTTAGCATAAATTGCTATTCAAGGTAAAATATTCAGAAATAAAGCTAAACAGCTTTATTCTGTTTAGAATAATAGCTAAGACATATTTACCAGGTTTTGATTTGTTTAAAGCAAAAACAAACCTTAGAAATGTTGAAAAACTCAACTTTTCCAACAGAAAAACTTCTTGTAATTTTTTCCCCAGGATCTGAATCCTTGTATGATGCTGTCTTCTGTGGACCAATACCAGATAAGAGTTGATGAAATATTTTAAATTGTTCACTATGTTATTTGAGTCAATCATTCTTTCCAGTGGATGTCATTAGCACTATTATTCTTTAGGGTAAAGCACCATTAAAGAGAGAGGTAATGACTTATGGTGTTATTCCACAGGTGCTGTTGAAACAAATAGCAAATAAGAACTTCAAATTTATTATGAATATGAGATGGAGGTCAGGCTTAGGAGGGACTTGGAGAAGTTGATACTTATGTATCTCTTGTTTTTTTTTCCAGATAATATAATAATTGTTTTTTTTGTGTGTGTTTTAATTAATTAATTAATTAATTTTTTATTTTACTTAACAATTCTGTATTGGTTTTGCCATACATTGACATGAATCCACCACAGGTGTACATACGTTCCCAAACATGAACCCTCCTCCCACCCCCCTCCCCACAACATCTCTCTGGGTCATCCCCTTGTACCAGCCCCAAGCATGCCGTTTTTTTTCTTTTTATCACCAAAGATTATTGGCAGTTTAGTTATAATGATATATACTTTGTTCTAATTTTAGCATAGTTTGGCTGGTAACTCACTATAATTTTAAATCAAGCTTTTTTTTTTATTTGTGTTTTTACTTAATGAAAGGTACAAATTGACAAATTTCATTGGTGTCTTTTGGAACCTTCATCTTTTGCGTAAAACTGTCCTTGATATCAAAACTAGAAGTCAATATTAAACTGCCCCTGCCTTGATCCTTCAGGACACATATAACTTACACTGAACAGTTTGGCATATGGAAATATATGATTTAACATGTTTACTGACTTTTTAACTTAGCTCTCCAACAAGACTGCAAATGCCTTGTGAATAGGAATAAATACATTTATTTTCTATCCTCACATTGTTTACTTCACAATTCTGCACAAATTATATGGGCAAGAAACATACATTGAATTATTTATGATCTTGCCCATTCTTTTCCCCTATGCCACTCTGGTTCTTCTTTTCTAAATAAGAGTAAATGATTAAACATTCATTCTTTTTATTTCTAAGCTTCTGGGTAATTTCCTTCACAGAATTTTAAATAATTCTTAGAAAATCTTTTGGAACTTATTTATGATTCAAAAGAGCCAGACTCAATAGTCATAGATAATCACACATATCAACCATCTTCACATAAGCTGACATCTGGACAACAAGCTCTTTACTGGTATAGTCAGCCTCCTGGACAGTGAGCATGCCATCTGTGTGATCTGTAAATATAAGCATTTCTTGCTAACTGCCATGCCAAACACTTTGTGCATGCTCAGGCAAATAGCCTTCAAATTGAAGAACTGGGCAGGGAGAAGGAAAAACATTGGGAACTGATGGATCTCTTGAAATTAGTCACTCAAGTAGGGGAAGGAGTTTGTTTACTCTAACTTGAAAAGCTGTATGCTTTCTGAACCTCTACTTCATCAAGTATAACTTCAAGTTGACCTTTCTTTCCCTCTTTGTCATGTAGAAAAGAGGCGATTTTTGAAGACTCTATTTCCAAAATTCAGTCTTTTGAGCAACTATTACCTGATTTATTGACCAGAATTCTTTAGTTTGCCTTGTATATTTTATTCCTTTTCCAGAACAGCTGGTAGATAAACAATTTCAATCATTTATTCACTCTTTATGTATTTATACATTATTTAATAGAAATTTTGCATAAAGTACACTCAAATTATATGTTGAATGGATGAATTATTTTATGTTCATTCTATACTAGCCATTTCCCCTAGATTTCATCATTTTTCTCCTCTTCTATTTTCTCTCACACATACCCACATGCACAAAAAAAGTTAACAGCAATTCCCAAGCCCTGACCTTAAAAATCTGAAACATTTTATGTGACTTTGCAAGTATACCATGTTCTTCAAATTCCTCAATCATATTTAATAGATTCACTTTCTTTTTGTTGATATGATTCTACTAATGAAAAATATTTATAATATATAATAGAAAAACAGAATATTTGCTAATTCATATCACATCTAACTAACAAAATAAAATTTAGATTTCTCATAGACAAAGAATTTTGATAAAGCCGAGTGTGACATGTAAATCAGTAAAACAAACGATGTGGTAAAAGGTGAGCTAAGAGATATGTTGTGAGTTTATAACAAGTTCAGAAAGATTGTATACAAACTAACATGCTAATTTTGGTAAGAATTTTATAATTTTGCTAACATTGTCTTCTTTCATTTACTATATGAATTTAAGGTTCCTCCATGTCTTTTCATGGTTTGATAGCCGATTTCTTTTTAGCATGGAATAATATTCCATTATCTGGATGTTCCACAGTTTATTTGTCCACTCACTTACTGAAAGTGTTTCTCAAGTGTCTCAGTGATAAAGGATCTGCCTGTTAATGCAGGAGACATGGGTTAGATCCCTGGGTGAGGAAGATTCCCTGGAAGAGGATATGGCAACCCATTCCAGTATTCTTGCCTGAAAAAATCCCTTGGACAGAGGAACCTGGCAGACTATAGTCCATGGGGTCTTAAAAAGTCAAACACAACTGAGCAACTGAGCTTGCATTCACCTACTGAGTGAAAAGTGAAATAGTTAATTGCTCAGTCATGTCCGACTCTTTGCAACCCTATGGACTATACAGCCTACCAGGGTTCTCTGTCCATGGGATTTTCCAGGCAAAGATACTGGAATGAGTTGCCATGCTCTCCTCCAGCGGATTTTCCGACCTTGGAACTGAACCCAAGTCTTCTGTGTCTCCTGCATTGCAGGCAGATTCTTTACCCATTGAGCCATTGTTATTTTAATTTTCAATTCACTATTGATATACAAACTTGAACATGTTTTTATATGCTTATTTGTCATCCATGTATCTTTTTTAGTGAAATGACCATTTGGATCTTTGGCCAAATATTTAAACAGTTTTGTTTTCTTATTATTGAGTTAAAAAAATGTTTTGTATGTTTGAGATGAGTCATTTATCAGACAAACCCTTTGCAAATATTTTCTCTCAGTCTGTGACTATTCTCATTCTCTTAACATTGTTTTTTATAAGGCAGAAGTTTTAGTTTTAAAGAAGTCCAGTTTATCAACTTTTTCTTTCATAGATGGCATTTCTGGTTTTGTATCTAAAAAGTCATCACCATACCCAGGGTCATCTAGATATTTTTTCTATATTTTCTTGGGGTTTTACAGTTATATATTTTACATTTAGGTCTATGATTCACTTTGAGCTAATTTCTGTGAAGAGAGTAAAGTCTGTGTCTAGATTCATTTTTTTTTTACATATTATTGTCTAGTTGTTCCAGCACCATTTGTTGAAAAAAAAAATCTTTTCTTAATTATATTGACTTTGCTCCTTTTTCAAAGTTCAGTTGACTGTATTTATGTGGCTTTATTTCTGGGCTCTTGTCAGGAAACATTTAACAGGAGGCTTCCTGTGTGCTGTTTTGGATCTGTCAGGAATTCTCTGCTCCTTATTAACTCCTGAATACTCAGGAATTAAGAGAAGAGGCAAGCCTCTCCTGGGGGCTGAAGAATCCAGGCATTCCTTTCATTAGTTTTTTTATACAGTGGTAAGTACCCTCTTCCTTCTTGTGAACCATACAGTAAAAGTGATTTACAACTCTCTCTCTCTTTAATATGGGTCGCCTATGTTTTGTAAGTCTGGAATTTTAATCTTTATCTTTTCTGAGAATAACTACCTTGTAAGACAGTATATATGCCCACACCATGTTGATTAAAACACCTTTGCTCCATCAGAGCTCTGGTCCCCGTGTCTTTCTCTCTCTCTCTCTCCCTCTCTTTTTCAGGCTGATCCCCTGGAGTGCAGAGGCTCTCTGAGTTCACTTTCCTGCCCGGGCTTCTAAGACCCTCTCGAGAAGGTGCTCTGTGCCTTCACCCCATCGAGAGGGCACCTGAGGCCTTCGTGAACAGAGCAAGCCCCATGCATGGGGCTTTATTGGCTTTCTGTGTAAACCAAGGAATATCAGCCTCTTTCTCTCCTTTACTTTCTTATCGTCAACTCTGGACCACCAGGTTCTGGTCCATTAAAGGACCTCAACAAGTTGCACCCAGAACAGGGACTTGGTACATGTAGGCAGATTGTTGGATGGAGTGACCCCAGGGCCTATTGAGGCCGTTAAGTACTAAGACATGGGTAAATGGCTGGAAAGCCCCATCACTTTTCTACTTTACCTCATCACATATTTAAAGTTCAGTGATCTAACGAAATGTATTCTAATTTTTTAGCTAGATTAGAAACTCCTATTTCCCGTGCTGTATTTGGAGAAGAAGCCAAAAGGCAACTAGAGAAATCACTTGCTTATGATAATGCAAATCAGATAATGTCAAAAAGCTATAGCTCCAATTCGTGAGACAGGGACTATTACTGATTATTTGAAGGCTTGCCACAATCTATGATTCAGTTCAGTTCAGTTCAGTTCAGTCGCTCAGTTGTGTCCGACTCTTGGTGACCCCATGAATCGCAGCACACCAGGCCTCCCTGTCCATCACCATCTCCCGGAGTTCACTCAGACTCATGTCCATTGAGTCTGTGATGCCATCCAGCCATCTCATCCTGGGTCATCCCCTTCTCCTCCTGCCCCCAATTTCTCCCAGCATCAGAGTCTTTTCCAGTGAGTCAACTCTTCGCATGAGGTGGCCAAAGGACTGGAGTGTCAGCTTTAGCATCATTCCTTCCAAAGAAATCCAAGGGCTGATCTCCTTCAGAATGGACTGGTTGGATCTCCTTGCAGTCCAAGGGACTCTCAAGAGTCTTTTCCAACACCACAGTTCTAAAGCATCAATTCTTTGGTGCTCAGCCTTCTTCACAGTCCAACTCTCACATCCATACATGACCACAGGAAAAACCATAGCCTTGACTAGACGGACCTTAGTCAGCAAACTAATGTCTCTGCTTTTTAATATGCTATCTAGGTTAGTCATAACTTTTCTTTCAAGGAGTAACAGTCTTTTAATTTCATGGCTGCAGTCACCATCTGTAGTGATTTTGGAGCCCCCCAAAATAAAGTCTGACACTGTTTCCACTGTTTCCCCATCTATTTCCCATGAAGTGATGGGACCAGATGCTATTATCTTCGTTTTCTGAATGTTGAGCTTTAAGCCAATTTTTTCACTCTCCTCTTTCACTTTCATCAAGAGGCTTTTTGCTCCTCTTCAATTTCAGCCATAAGAGTGGTGTCATCTGCATATCTGAGGTTATTAATATTTCTCCTGGCAATCTTGATTCCAGCTTGTGTTTCTTCTAGTCCAGCATTTCTCATGATGTACTCTGCATAGAAGTTAAATAAGCAGGGTGACAATATACAGCCTTGATGTACTCCTTTTCCTATTTGGAACCAGTCTGTTGTTCCATGTCCAGTTCTAACTGCTGCTTCCTGACCTGCATACAGATTTCTCAAGAGGCAGGTCAGGTGGTCTGCTATTCCCATCTCTTTCAGAATTGTCCACAGTTTATTGTGATCCACACAGTCAAAGGCTTTGGCACAGTCAATAAAGCAGAAATAGATGTTTTTCTGGAACTCTCTTGCTTTTTCGATGATCCAGTGGATGTCGGCAATTTGATCTCTGGTTCCTCTGCCTTTTCTAAAACCAGCTTGAACATCAGGGAGTTCACAGTTCACGTATTGCTGAAGCCTGGCTTGGAGAATTTTGAGCATTACTTTACTAGCATGTGAGATGCATGCAATTGTGCGATAGTTTGATCATTCTTTGGCATTGCCTTTATTTGGAATTGGAATGAAAACTGACCTTTTCTAGTCCTGTGGCCACTGCTGAGTTTTCCAAATTTGCTGGCATGTTGAATGCAGCACTTTCACAGCATCATCTTTCAGGATTTGAAACAGCTCAACTGGAATGCCATCACCTCCACTAGCTTTGTTCATAGTAATGCTTTCTAGGGCCCACTTGACTTCACATTCCAAGATGTCTGGCTCTAGATTAGTGATCAAATCATCATGATTATCTGGGTCGTGAAGATCTTTTTTGTACAGTTCTTCTGTGTATTTTGCCACCTCTTCTTAATATCTTCTGCTTCTGTTAGGTCCATAACATTTCTGTCCTTTATCGACCCATCTTTGCATGAAATGTTCCCTTGGTATCTCTAACTTTCTTAAAGAGATCTCTAGTCTTTCCCATTCTGTTGTTTTCCTCTATTTTTTTGCATTGATCGCTGAAGAAGGCTTTCTTATCTCTTCTTGCTATTCTTTGGAACTCTGCATTCAGATGCTTATATCTTTCCTTTTCTACTTTGCTTTTCGCCTCTCTTCTTTTCCCAGCTATTTATAAGGCCTCCCCAGACAGCCATTTTGCTTTTTTGCATTTCTTTTCCATGAGGATGGTCTTGATCCCTGTCTCCTGTACAATATCACGAACCTCATTCCATAGTTCATCAGGCACTCTATCCATCAGATCTAGACCCTTAAATCTATTCCTCACTTCCACTGTATAATAAGGGATTTGATTTAGGTCATACCTGAATGGTCTAACGGTTTTCCCTACTTTCTTCAATTTGTGTCTGAATTTGGCAATAAGGAGTTCATGATCTGAGCCACAGTCAGCTCCTGGTCTTGTTTTTGTTGACTGTATAGAGCTTCTCCATCTTTGGCTGCAAAGAATATAATCAATCTGATTTCAGTGTTACTCAAAAGATGCAAATGGAAGCTGAAACCATAGCTGCTGCCTTAATAAAGGGAAATAAAGGATGCTTTACATGTGGAAATAAGAACCATTTAAAAAGGGATGGCCCTAAGAAAGCTTTAAAAAAAAAGGAAAAGAAAGAAAAATATATAAAAATAAAAAACCTCCAAAAATCTGCCCTCACTACCATATAGGAATGCATTGGGCTAAAGATTGTAAGTCTAAATCTGAAATTGAAAGAAATCCTATTCTGGAAAACTCTAAGCAGGGACCCCTCAAGGTCTCCTTCAACAAAAACCTGGGGCAAATTCCATCTTTTACCTGAAACCCTCATATACCAGCTTTGTTTTCAGATAATATGAAGTTAATGAGCTCTATTTAAATTCAAATTCACATGAGCTGAAAAATATTAAATATATATAATGTTTATTTAAATATACATTAAATGTAATTGTTTGCTAATCTAATTAAGACCTGTCCTAAGTCATCAACATTATATAATACTTTTATTATGCCTAGGTTTAACGTAAACTAAATTTGTCAACGAAAAGGTAACTCTTTATATATAAATATATAAATGAGATAAAAACTTTTAGATAAACTCTATTAAAAATAATTATGTTTTTAATAGAATAATCTATTATTATAATCTGTTATTATAATCTAAAATAATCTCTTAGGATTGGGGATAACTTAAATTTCTAGAGTTGTACTAAACTAAATTTATATTTATTAAATAGCTGGGTCATTTCCAAATAAAATAAGATTTTAAAACATTAATTACTAAACATTAACTTCCTCTTACAAAAAGTTTTTCTTACAGAAAAACTAAAGAGATTTTAAACTAGTAATAACTATATTATATAATGTATAATATGTTGATATAAAATATAACTATATATTTATATGTAGTAAATATATATTATGATATAATAAACATATTCACTAATCTATAAAATGCTAATATACAAGACACTTCATAGTTTGCTAAGGAAAAGTAAGATATATGCTTTTAATAAAAAGATATATGATATGACAAACTCAGATATACATTCCACATTTTTCCTGGGGGCCACTGCTCATTTAACAAACAGTACAATTATTAAAATAACCTAGAAATATGACAAGCCTATTTGGACAGAGCAGTGGCCCCTCACAAAAGAGAAATTACAGGCGGCTAAGGAACTTATATATACACAACTAGAATTAAAACATATTGAAGAATCTTGTTCCCTTGGAACTCTCCTGTTTTTGTCATAAAAAAGAAATCTAACAAATGGCGTCTCCTAACAGACCTTAAAAAACATTAATGCATCTATAAAACCTATGGGTGCATTACAACCAGGAATCCCACCACCTACCACTATTCCTTAAAATTGGCGTATTATTATTATTGATTTACAAGATTGCTTTTTTAATAAACCTTTAGACCGAGAGAGATTCACTTTCTCTCTCCCTTATCCTAATCATATTAGACCTCATAAACGGTACCAATAGACTGTACTGCCACAAGAGATGATGAATTCTCCCACCATGTGTCAGTACTATGTAGCCAAAGCCTTTGAGCCTGTGAAAAAGAAATTTTCTATTTTTCTTGTTATTCACTATATGGATGGTATAGTTTTCAGCTCCATCTATCTTAAAAACTGAATACATGTTTGATATAGCTCAACCATGCTTTAAAAATGCTAGATTAATCATTGCCCCTAAAAAAAAAATTCAAACGTCTACACCTTACCGTTACTTAGAGTTCGTGGTTAATGGACAACAATTACTCCCCAAATAACTCAGATCCGTACAGATAAATTATCAACCTTAAATGATTTTCAAAAGCTCTTAGGTGATATTAATTGGATTAGACCTTCTTTAGGCATTGCTAATTATCAACTGAATAACCTATTTAACACTTTAAAAGGAGATCCTGATTTAAATAGCCCTTGTTCACTTTCTCAGGAGGCAGGAGAGGAACTCTATTTGGTGCAAAATAAATTACAAAAGCAATTTCTTACTCACATCAAACTAGATTTACCTCTAGAATTGTTTATACTCCCCTCTCCTCATTCTCCCACAGGACTTCTTGCCCGACAAGAACACCCAGTAGAATGGATCTTTACCTGTTTTAGGGAAATAAAGTCATTCACACCCTACCTTGATTTAATTGCTCCAATCATTATCAATGGAAGAAATAGGACTAAAACTCTAATTGGCTCCAATCCTCATAAAATTGTAATACCTATCAATAAATCTCAATTTGAGAACGCTTTACAAACTTCTACCAATTTCCAAATAGATTTTCTAGAATATTTTGGAGAAATTTCATTTCATTATCCTTCTGGTAAGCTGTGGAATTTCTTCAAAAATACTCAATTTATTATTTCTCGCATTATCAGCTCACAGCCTATACCACAGGCTGAAGTTTTTTATGTAGATGGAACTAAAAACGCCAAAGCTTCATTTTGGTCTCTTGCTGCTGCTGCTACTGCTAAGTCACTTCAGTCGTGTCCGACTCTGTGTGACCCCATAGACGGCAGCCCACGAGACTCCCCTGTCCCTGGGATTCTCCAGGCAAGAACACTGGAGTGGGTTGCCATTTCCTTCTCCAGTGCATGAAAGTCAAAAGTGAAAGTGAAGTCGCTCAGTCGTGTCCGACTCTTGGCGACCCCATGGACTGCGGTCCACCAGGCTCCTACGTCCATGGGATTTTCAAGGAATATAAAGTCTTTTATACTAAATTTCATTCTGCTCAACAAAATGAATTATATGCTCTTATTTAAGTTATTTAGGACTTCCCTGGGATCTCAGATGGTAAAGTGTCTGTCTACAATGCAGGAGATCCGTGTTCGATCTCTAGGTTGGGAAGATCCCCGGGAGAAGGAAATGGCAATCCACTCCAGTACTATTGCCTGGAAAATCCCATGGACAGAGGAGCCTGGTAGGCTACAGTCCATGGGGTCGCAAAGAGTCGAACATGACTGAGTGACATTTGCCTATATCCTTACTCCATTAATATAGTCTCTCTATATATTGTTTTTGTATTAAAAAATATAGGAAAAAAAAATAGAAAACTCCACCATAAACTCCAATCAACCTATTATTCAACAACACTTTTTCAAACTACAATCTGTTATTAAAAACCACAACTCTCCCATTTATATTACACATATTCGAACACACTCTTGTCTTCTGGCCCCATGACTTATGATAATAAACAAGCTGATAAACTGGTTTCCTTTGCTACTCCAGAGGAACAGCATGCTTTGTTGCATAACAATGCTGGCTCCCTACAGCAGCTATAGGAAATCCCATACCCCAGTCTAAAGAAATTATTAGTAATTGCTCTACTTGTAGACCTCTACCCATCACAAAAGTTATTAATCCTCGTGGTTTAAAACCTAATGAACTATGACAAATGGATGTAACTCATTGCCCTGAACTTTCTCCATTTTCTTTCCTACATGTCTGTATAGACACAAATTCCTCTTTTATCTGGGCCATAACTCTTCACAGTGAGGCTACAGAACATGTTATACCCTACCTGTATTTTCTAGACACTTTAAACAATTTTTACAATCTTTTCCCATTATACATATTACAGGTATTCCTTATTATCCACAAGCACAAGACATAGTCAAACAAACACATCACACATGAAAGTTACAAATAAAAAAATTTAAAAAGGGGGAATACACAGGTACACTACTGTCTTCCTTATCTAGAGCAGACTTTACTAGATTCTAACATATTTTCTAAACCTATAACTATTGTTAATACAGCTTTATTTGTTTTAAATTTTTTAACCTCTTCTTAAGATTCAACCCAAGGGGGGCCCTGGCATTTAAAATGGAAATGAAACAACAAGAAACCCAGGAAGAAGAAATTCCAAAAAGGCTATGTCTGTTCTAAAGATCTCCAGAAAGCACTGCCCTTGGCGGCATCACCCCAATGATCTCCTCACTTGGAGACAAATAAAAACCCTACTAATCAAGCTGAAAATTTGGTCTCTCAAGAGGGATTGCCTCCGAGTCCTGAATACATTCTCCCGGCAATGCTCAATCTTTTGGCTTGTACCTCCTCCAACCCGAGCTCGGACTAATACCCAACCCCCCTCTATTACAGGTGGTCTAATGGACGGAGAGAGGACCAATCATTTCAACTAATGACTCTATACATATGCTTTCTCCCTAGCACATGAAAGGGCCCTCACACCCTTGGCAGGAAAGAAAACTAATTAACATTTCTTTAGGCTATGAAGTCCTTCCATTGTGTATGGGCCCAGCAAAATTGTGCATAAACATCAACCAACAAACTTGGGCTTTTGTCTTGCCTCCAAAAGAAGACTTTCAGACATTGCTTGGATTATTTATTTACTGCCCTTTCTTTGTCTGTAAACCATGTTTATACTACTGAGACTTTAGGGAAAGAGTTAGAGAAAGAACAAAGTACATTATGCAAAGGGTTTACTTATAAAAACTTATACTCCTGTTCATTGGGACAAATGTCAAACCAAATCAAGAAAATCAATTTTTGTGGCTAATCATACAATTGTTGATTGGGGACTACATAGTATGTGGTTATCTGACTGCTCAGATGATATTAGCAACACTGTGTGTGATATGGGAGGTCACTGACACTACGATGGAACATTACTATGACAAAGGACTTCTTGAGTGGCTTGACCATGGATTAGCCCCACCTCATCCTAGGATCATCCTGGATAAACAGAGTGGGCCTGAACAATGGGACATTTGGAAGTTTGCTGCAAGCACCAGAGCACAGAAGAACTTGGAACTTGGACCCGACATTTCATAGGGACCAGTCGTGGTCATAGTAACTATTTCTTTCACTATAATCAGTCACATTTTATACAGGCCTGTGTCCCACTTCCTTTTGTTATAGCCATAGAAAATTCACAATTTAATAAGACTTTTATGTTCTGTAACTTGTATTAATTGCAAACTATATACTTGGCTTAACTCCTCTTTAACCTACTCAATTTTGTGTTACTCAATCAATCATAGTGCCTACAAATGGGAACAAATCAAATTTCATTTACAAAATATACATGATACTGCCTCTCTGAATGTACAATTACTGCAAAAGGAAATCTTTAAAACTTTTTCTAAAAATCTGTCCTCTTCCCTTAATTTGGAAACTTTAGCTAAACAAATTACCTGGGCTAGACCCACGAAGATGGTTTCAGAGTAATACCCACAATATCAGGTCTGGAACTGTAACTTTGGTGATTGTCTTGATAATTATATTTGTTATTTACCATTGCCTTTCTATAAGGTTGGTTAATACTAACCAAACTCATCTGGTCAAGATCTTTTTTTACAAAAAATAATAAAACAGGGGGAATTGTCAGGAAACATTTAACAGGAGGCTTCCTGTGTGCTGTTTTGGATCTGTCAGGAATTCTCTGCTCCTTATTAATTCCTGAATATGCAGGAATTAAGAAGAGAGGCAAGCCTCTCCAGGGGGCTGAAGAATCCAGGCATTTCCTTCATTAGTTTTTCTATACAATGATAAGTACCCACTTCCTTCTTGTGAACCATACAGTAAAAGTGATTGTTTACAACTCTCTCTCTCTCTCTTTAATATGGGTCGCCTATGTTTTGTAAGTCTGGAATTTTAATCTTTATCTTTTCTGAGAATAACTACCTTGTAAGACAGTATATATGCCCACACCATGTTGATTAAAACACCTTTGCTCCATCAGAGCTCTGGTCCCC
>NW_024070207.1:51103-141839 GCF_014754425.2 Oryx dammah | reverse complement strand
GCAGAGGCTCTCTGAGTTCACTTTCCTGCCCGGGCTTCTAAGACCCTCTCGAGAAGGTGCTCTGTGCCTTCACCCCATCGAGAGGGCACCTGAGGCCTTGGTGAACAGAGCAAGCCCCATGCATGGGGCTTTATTGGCTTTCTGTGTAAACCAAGGAATGTCAGCCTCTTTCTTTCCTTTACTTTCTTATAGTTGACTCTGGACTACCAGGTTCCGGTCCATTAAAGGACCTCAACAGGCTCTCTGTTTTGTTTCATTGATCTATTTATTCATTATTTCACCAATATCCCACTCTCTTAATAACTATAGCTTTATAGTAAGTCTTGAAGTTGGGCAGTGTCAGTCCTCTAGTTTGTTCTTATCTTTTAATACTTAATTGGTTATTCTGGGTCCTTCACTTCTCCTTATATATGTTAGATTGGTTTTTCAATATCCACAAAATAACTTACTAGGGTTTTGGTTGGGATTTTTTTTAATCTATAAATCAAATTGGGAAGAAGTGACATCTTGACAATACTGAATTTTCCTATTCATGAACATGGAATGTCTCACCATTTACTTGGTTCTTTAATTTCTTTCATCAGTTTTATAGTTTTCCTTATATAGCTGCTGTACATATTTTGCTAGACTTTTCATCTTTGGGGTTCTAATGTAAATGAATGTTTTTAATTTGAAATCCTCAACTACAAGGAGATCAAACCAGTCCATCCTAAAGGAGATCAGTCCTGAGTGTTCATTATAAGGACTAATGTTGAAGCTGAAACTCCAGTTCTTTGGCCACCTGAAGTGAAGAGCTGACTCATTTGATAAGACCCTGATTCTGGGAAAGATTGAAGGTGAGAGGAGAAGGGAACAACAGAGGATGAGATGGTTGGATGGTATCACTGACTCAATGGACATGAGTTTGGGTAAACTCTGTGAGTTGGTGATGGACAGGGAGTCTTGGCGTGCTGCAGTCCATGGGGTCTCAAAGGGTTGGACACGACTGAGTGAATGAACTGAACTGAACTGAATTCATGAATTCAGTTCTATAAGATTCCCTCTAAGCATTTCTTCTGCTGCATTCTACAAATTTTTGTAAGTTGTTTTCACTTTCATTTAGTTCCAAATATTTTTAAAAAATTCTCTTGAAATTTTTATTATGGTATGTGAGCAGACATTATAAGTGCTCTGTTCTTTTAAATTTCTTATGGTATGTTTTATAACCCAGGATGTTTTCTATCTTGATGAATGATTCATGTGAGCCTGAAATAACATATAATTTGCTGTTGTTGGATGAAGTAATCTATAGCTGTCAATAACATATAGTTGTTTAATGGTGCTATTGAGTTCAACTATGTCTTACTGAAGTTCCTCCCACTCGTTTTGTCCATTTCTAATAAAAGGCAGTCACGTCATATAACAGTGGAATTCATATGAATTTCTCCCTGCAGTTCTATTAGTTTTTTCTTTCATATTTTATGATCTGTTAGGCACATGTGCATTAAGAATTATGTTGTTTTATAAATCAAAGCAAGATCCTCTATGACCCCCCTCCTCATAGAGTAACAGAAACAAAAACAAAAGTGAAAAAGTTGGACCTGATTAAACTAAAAAGCTTTTGAACAGCAAAGGAAACTATAAGCAAGGTGAAAAAACAACCTTTAGAATGGGAGAAAATAATACTAAATGAAACAACTGACAAAGGATTAATTTCCAAAATATACAAGCAGCACATACAACTCAATACCAGAAAAACAACCCAATCGAAAAGTGGGGAAAAGACTTAAACAGACATTTCTCCAAAGAAGATATACAGATGGCAAACAAACACATGAAAAGATCCTCAGCATTGCTCATTATATAGTTCAGGTCAGTTCAGTTCAGTCGCTCAGTCGTGTCTGACTCTTTGCGACCTCATGAATCTCAGCACGCCAGGCCTCCCTGTCCATCACCAACTCCCGGAGTTCACTCAGACTCAAGTCCATCGACTCAGTGATGCCATCCAGCCATCTCATCCTCTGTTGTCCCCTTCTCCTCCTGCCCCCAATCCCTCCCAGCATCAGAGTTTTTTCCAAAGAGTCAACTCTTCTCATGAGGTGGCCTAAGGACTGGAGTTTCAGCTTCAGCATCATTCCTTCCAAAGAAATCCCAGGGCTGATCTCCTTCAGAATGGACTGGTTGGATCTCCTTGCAGTCCAAGGGACTCTCAAGAGTCTTCTCCAACACCACAGTTCAAAAGCATAAATTCTTCAGCTCTCAGCCTTCTTCACAGTCCAACTCTCACATCCATACATGACTACTAGAAAAACCATAGCCTTGACTAAGACCTTAGTTGGCAAAGTAATGTCTCTGCTTTTGAATATGCTATCTAGGTTGGTCATAATTTTTCTTCCAAGGAGTAAGCGTCTTTTAATTTCATGGCTGCAGTCACCATCTGCAGTGATTCTGGAGCCCCAAAAAATAAATTCTGACACTGTTTCTACTGTTTCCCCATCTATTTCCCATGAAGTGATGGGACCGGATGCCATGATCTTCGTTTTCTGAGTGTTGAGCTTTAAGCCAACTTTTTCACTCTCCTCTTTCACTTTCATCCAGAGGCTTTTTAGTTCCTCTTCATTTTCTGCCATAAGGGTGGAGTCATCTGCATATCTGAGGTTATTGATATTTCTCCTGGCAGTCTTGATTCCAGCTTGTGTTTCTTCCAGTCCAGCATTTCTCATGATGTACTCTGCATAGAAGTTAAATAAGCAGGGTGACAATATACAGCCTTGATGTACTCCTTTTCTTATTTGGAACCAGTCTGTTGTTCCATGTCCAGTTCTAACTGTTGCTTCCTGACCTGCATACAGATTTCTCAAGAGGCTGGTCAGATGGTCTGGTATTCCCATCTCTTTCAGAATTTTCCACAGTTTATTGTGATCCACACAGCCAAAGGCTTTGACATAGTCAATAAAGCAGAAATAGATGATTTTCTGGAACTCTCTTGCTTTGTCCATGATCCAGCAGATGTTGGCAATTTGATCTCTGGTTCCTCTGCCTTTTCTAAAACCAGCTTGAACATCAGGAAGTTCATGGCTCACGTATTGCTGAAGCCTGGCCTGGAGAATTTTGAGCATTACTTTACTAGCGTGTGAGATGAGTGCAATTGTGCGGTAGTTTGAGCATCTTTGTCATTGCCTTTCTTTGGGATTGGAATGAAAACTGACCTTTTCCAGTCCTGTGGCCACTGCTGAATTTCCAAATTTGCTGGCATATTGAGTGCAGCACTTTCACAGCATCATCTTTCAGGATTTGAAACAGCTCAACTGGAATGCCATCACCTCCACTAGCTTTGTTTGTAGTGATGATTTTTAAGGCCCATTTGACTTCACATTCCAAGATGTCTGGCTCTAGATTAGTGATCACATCATCATGATTATCTGGGTCATGAAGATTTTTTTTGTACAGTTCTTCTGTGTATTCTTACTATCTCTTCTTAATATCTTCTGCTTCTGTTAGGTCTATACCATTTCTGTCCTTTATCGAGCCCATCTTTGCATGAAATGTTCCCTTGGTGTCTGTATTTTTCTTGAAGAGATCTCTAGTCTTCCCCATTCTGTTCTTTTCCTCTATTTCTTTGTATTGATCACTGAAGAAGGCTTTCTTATCTCTTCTTGGTATTCTCTGGAACTCTGCATTTAGATGCTTATATCTTTCCTTATCTCCTTTGCTTTTCACTTCTCTTCTTTTCACAACTGTTTGTAAGGCCTCCCCAAACAGCCATTTTGATTTTTTGCATTTCTTTCCCATGGGGATGGTCTTGATACCTGTCTCCTGTACAGTGTCACGAACTTCAATGAGATATCACCTCACACCAGTCAGAATGGCCTTCATCAAAAAGTCTACAAACAATAACTGCTGGAAAGGGTGTGGAGGAAAGGGAACCCTCTTGCACTATTGGTGGGAATGTAAATTGATACAGCCACTATGAAAATGGTATGGAGATTCCTTAAAAAACAAGGAATAAAGCCACCATAGTGCCCAGCAATCCCACTCCTAGGCATATACCCTAAAGAAACCAAAATTGAAAGAGACACATGTATCCCATTGTTCATTGTAGCACTGTTTACAATAACTAGAACATGGAAGCAACCTAGATTTTCATCGACAAATGAATGGATAAAGAAGGTGTGGTATATATACACAATGGAATATTACTCAGCCATAAAAATGAACACATATGAGTCAGTTCCAATGAGGTGTATGAACCTAGAACCTATTATACAGAGTGAAGTGAGTCAGAAAGAGAAAGATACAGTATTCTAACACATATATATGGAATCTAGAAAATGGTACTGAATAATTCATTTACAGGAGAGCAATGGAGAAACAGACATAGATAATAGATTTACGGACATAGGAGAGAGGAGGAGAGGGTGAGATGTATGGAAAGAGTAACATGGAAACTTACATGCAGTTCAGTTCAGTCATTCAGTCGTGTCCGACTCTGCGACCCCATGAATCACAGAACACCAGGCCTCCCTGTCCATCACCAACTCCCGGAGTTCACTCAGACTCAAGTCCATTGAGTCAGTGATGCCAACCATCTCATCCTCTGTCGTCCCCTTCTCCTCCTGCCCCCAATCCATCCCAGCATCAGAGTCGGACACGACTGAGCAACTTCACTTCACTTCACTTGAAGAAAAATAAGGTCTTGTAAGTAAGAGGAACAAACAGTTCTAGAAGGGAGTAGGGTTTGAAGTTTTATAGAGAAAGGTGAGGAAATGTCTTTTTATTTGATGGTATTTTAACTGAGAACTGATTGAGTGGGTAGAATGGACCATGAATGTATCTAGGTAAAGACAGTTCCAGACAAAGGGACAAAGCAGGAACAGAGGAATTGAGATGGCAATGTGATTGACATTTCTGAGAATATTGAAGTGATAGTGTAGTGGGATCGATATGAGCGATGGGAAGAGAAGAGAGACAATCAGTGCGGTAAGGTCTTGGTAAAGACTTTTGTGCTTCAGTGAGTGTGAGATGGACATTGAGAGCAGGGAAATTACATGATCTGACATATTTTTCAGGAATCATCCTGCCAGTTGTATGAAAAATAGAGGGTATAAAAAGAAAGGTAAGAGCAGGGAGCTCTATTAGGAGTCTGCTGAAGTAATCTGAGAGATGATAGTGGCTTGGACTAAGTTGTTAGCAATAGAAGTGATAATAAATCATAGATTTTACACATGTTTTCAAGGCTTATCTATCACAATCTCCTTGACTGACTGGAGGTTATATGTGAGAAAAATGAGAATCAAGAACAATTCCAAGGCTTTTAGCCTAAAAACTACAAGAAAGGAGATGTTATTTACTGAGATGGAAAAGATACAAGGAGATGGAAAAGATAAAAGTTCAGCTATAGTGAAATCTTTGTGATTATATTTTTACAACAGTTTTTTTTTTATTAAAGACAATCTACATTTTGGTTGTCTATTTAGGAAAAAATAATAAAAAGGGGGAAAACAAAAATCACCAATAATTTTATAACCAAAGAAATTATTCAATGTTTTGATGTAATTGTATAGACTTTATATAAACACATACCCACACATATATACATAGCATAAATACATACATGAACACATACTGTACATACTATATATAACATTTTTCCTATTCAAATGGGATGCATTTTTATAATTAGATTGTTTTGTATAGTTTTATCTTCCATTTGTTGAGAAAGTTTTCCCTATCCAGAAATGTGGGGGAAAAAATCACTTCTACTGTGTTCTAGCACTTTTATGGATTATTATTTTGGTTTTGTTTGTAACTTTATTTCATCATTAACTTATTGAATGATATCAGTTAATAAGGTATTTTTTTTTACTTCAGTTATCATAAGTTGCTGATTTTGAGAAATACTGTCTAGGTTAAAGTCTCTGGTTGTGGTTGTGGTTTAGCTGCTAAGTTGTGTTCAACTCTTGCAACTCCATGGACTGTGGCCCACCAGGATCCTCTGTCCATGGGATTCTCCAGGCAAGAATACTGGAGTGGGTTGCCATTTACATCTCCAGGGGAACTTCCAGACCCAGGAATCAAACCCGGGTCTCCTGTGCTGCAAGCAGTCTCCCTGCATTGCAGGTGGATTCTTTACCAACTGAGACACTAGGAAAGCCCCCAGGCTAAAGTCTCTGGGCCAGTGTTTCTAGAACAGGGATTGGAAAACCTCAATTTTCAGGCCAAATTTGTGCTGCCACTTGTTTTTGTAGCGCCTATAAGGGTTTTTCCAGATGAACACATTTGTAATTGATTTGATGACTGAGAAAATCAACTTTGAACCATAATTTAGCAAAATATAATCCTCCAAATTCTTCTCATTAGGATTGTATTACAAAAAATATTATCATCATGAACACTACATTTTGAATTTTGTCCATTTGAAAATGTGTAGAAATGTGCTTTTTCTTGTTATATAGGTACCTAGATAATATCCTTGATATTACTTACCTTACAAAGGATAAAATATTATCTGGTCCTTTACAGAAAAAGTTTGCTGACTCTTGTTCTAGATCTACAAAGATCTTGTTCTTCGTAAGTGTGCATAAGAGTCACCTGGGAGCTGTGAGATGAATGTCCATTTCTGTTGGTCCATTTCTGTTGGTCTATTTCTGTTGTCTACTACACCATCATCACTGCTAGCCTCAGTAAGCCGAGGGCAAGTCTCAATCTCTGTTTTAATAAACATTCCAAGTGATTCTGATATGCTCTGGCACAAAGTTTGAGAAATACAGGGTGCTGACTTGGACCAAGTAAGTTTCAGTACTGAGATTTTAACTACATGTGGCCCAGTACTTCACCACTAGCATTCTGGTAAATATCTACTCATTGCAAAGATCTCGCTGGAGTGAATTGCTATAGAGATCAAACCTGCCTATGGCTCTCTCCACCTGTCATAATTTGTCCTATCACCTTTCCTTGGAAGACAGCCTTGCTTGGTAACCAAAGGACTGCTTTTGGTTTGAGAGTTCTGTGGCTCTGAATGTGAACCATGTGTTAGACAATACGTCATTATTCTTGGGGTCCATGCATTTGTTCTTGTCTCCCTTTTTACTGCCTCTTTCTTATTGTTTATACATATATTTATGTATGTATGCACATATTCATCCATCCATCTACCTATCCATCAATTGATCCAATTTCCCTATAAAGAGGAGATTTTCCCTTTACGAGAATTAGTACTGCCTCCCTCCCCTGTCACCAAGCAAACTTTGAATTTTTGACAGGAATGATCAACCATGTGTGTCATGGTGGTGGTTTAGTCATTAAGTTGTGTTCGCCTCTTGCGACCCCCGTGGACTATAGCCTACCAGGCTCCTCTGTCCATTGGGTTTCCCAGGCAAGAATACTGGAGTGGGTTGTCATTTCCTTTTCCAAGAGATCTTCCCGACCCAGGGATCAAACCAGAGTCTCTTGCATTGTAGGTGGTCTCCTGCATTGCAGGCAGATTCTTTCCCAACTGAACCGCCAGGGAAGCCCTTATTTGTGTAATAGTAAATTTGTAAATTTACCAATACACATTGGAAAGAATAAATATTGGGACAGTTGAGCTCAAACACTGAAACATAGGGAGCTTAAAAAAAATCAAAACACTATAGCACATTTCAGAGTCATTGTAGTTGGAAGTCAGCAATTATTGCTGAAATATCTTAATAAGAATTCCAGAAAGTCCTGAGCTTTTAGGTACTGTGTATGAAATTGAGAAAAGAAATAATTTATATTCTGAGAGAACTTTAAGCATTAAAATCTGACTATTCTTAATGAAGTTTCCATGGGGTACCACAACTTTGTATTTTTAAAGGCTAAATCTTTCCTCTTTTCTCTACTTTCTTTATATTTCTGCTGCTTCTTTGGGTCTCCACTGATGAGGCACCAGAGAAATGTTTCCTCTCTCTGAGTACTTGTGAATGATATCCATGACTTTTTTGCCTTTTTGTATCCAATCTTTATTTTCAAATATTTTTGTGAGAACTCTCTCCCTGAGCACAGTGTGTTTACTAGTATTAATTCAATTTTTTTCTTTGCATTTCAAAATGTGTGCATACTAAGTCACTTCAGTCATGTCTGACTCTTCATGACCCCATGGACTGCCAGGCTCCTCTATCCATGGGGATTCTCCAGGCAAGAATACTGGAGTGATTTGCCATGCCCTCCTTCAGTGATCTTCCCAACCCAGGGATTGAACCCATGTCTCTTATGTCTCCTGAATTGGCAGGTGGGTGTTTTACCACTAGCATCACTTGAGAAGCCCAGAATATACATTCCGGATTTATCTGAAATTATTTTTACTGATGAATTTCTAATACTGATTAAAATTATTTAATATAATTTTCTTAGTTATTCAATTATCTCTAATTTTTATTTTAGAGACAGATTCCATATTGTTTCAAGTACTAATAACATTTTCAATTTCATCTAGAAACCTGAAAGATAGCTTTTGTACATTAAGCAAGATAAACAGTTCTATCAAACAATACTCTAAAAATGTATGATCCAAGAGTAATTAAAATACATTTCTCACAGCCCTAAAGTCTTGGCCCCAAATTAGAGATAAAATTTTAAGCATGCTTTCATGTATCAGAAATCCAGCTTAAATTATCTGTATGGTGAAACTTGCTGTTGAGGAAAGGTTGTGACACTTTTCTGGTTTATATATTATCTTAAAAATAGATTGTATTGAGGTTACACATTTACCTTTGAGCAATAAATTAGATTACATAAGTGCACCTTTCGCAATCTAAAGATAAAAATTAGTGAAAATGACCCAGTGGTCTAAGAAAATCATTCTGCCTAAAGTAAAACTGTTTCCCCCCCCCCCCCCCCCGCCCTTGGAGGCTAAAATAAGAAACATACTTAGTTCATACTTGCTTTTCTTTCCTTCACAGTTTGTTTCATGTATATAAAAATGTAGCAGAAGTTTCAGAAAACTGTATGTTTCTATATGTTTTTACTGTCTGCCTGAGGGAGTTCACGTTATTGTGATGTTGTGGTGTGTCTCCACATAACAACTAGCAGCTGCATGCAGATCATGTTCATTGCTTATATTGCCTGTTCAGAGAAGTCGGATAGTTTCTTTTAGCATTATCTCTTGTTATGCTTGGAACGTTGCTTTCATATCTCAAAATTTGTCTTAGATTATCAATATATATTTCTAGTTACATTACTCAGTCTTTGGTCATCAGATTCTCTAGCTCATGTATACATTGTCGTTATTTAGTTGCTTAGTTGTGTCCGACTCTTTTGCAACCCCATGGACTGTAGTCTGGCAGGCTCCTCTCTGTCCATGGGATTCTCCAGGCAAGAATACTGGAGTGGGTTGTCACTTTATTCTCCAGGGAATCTTCCCAACCCAGGGATCAAACCCAGTTCTCCTGCATTGGCAGGTAGATTCTTTACCATTGAGCCATCAGGGAAGCCCTATGTATACATTATGAAACCACAATTCCAAACAGACCCCACAGCTTCAATATCAGAATCAGCATCGTTCTGATATTTACACTTTGTAAAATAATATCTTCAGCTAGATGTATTAATCCATATAAACAATGGATGTTTTCCACTATCTACTGTGGCTTGACATGTAAGTCATGAAACTTTATGTCAACAAAACGGTACATCACATACGAGCACATCTAATAGAAGTTTTTGAGGTAATGTTTTGACAAACTATGTAAACCAGAAATATCTTACATAAACTTGAGTGTTCTAACAAGGATGAAGTTGAGATTAGGCAATGAGAATAAGAGAGTAAAGAGGACCAGTATAGCACCAGTAATTAATAAATTCACTTAGAAATGAGATATTTCTGAGGTATAGTATTACTGTAGTTGTCAAATCAGTGTTAAGACTAACCATATGTAGTGAAAGAAAAGGATTCATGATGCTTCATGCTAGATATCAAACTAGGTAGAATTTTACTTTTTTTACAGTATTCATTTAGATTTATAATGTTTACATTCCTCTTTATCTCTGATCCTTTTTTTAATTATTCTTGAGTTAATTCAAAAATCCTCCTTTCTAAAAATTCTTCAGTGAACAAAGAAATGCATTCTTCATCTTGACTTGCATTGTTTTGTCGCCATCCTTGCCATAATGTAATAAAGCTGCCCTTTATCCCTTTATTTAGGACCATGAACACATAATATATTTTTGTACAATGAAACCAATATGGGATATATGCTGGGTTTCTTGAAACACTGTAAAAGAAAAGCTTGCAAATTCCTCACTGCATTTTTTTCTTTTCAGGGATTTAGTCTGTCCCAAATCCTGAGAGGTAAGTTAAAAAACAGTTGCTTACCTTTCTGTGTAAATTAGTCTTAAATTATTTTTTAAATGCCTGAAATATTGATTTTAAAAGCCCTTGATTTTTCAGAAGCATAATTTACCCTTTTGGAAGTTTCAAATCAACCTCAAAAAGATATTATGTACTCTACACTATCAGTTCAGTCACTCAGTCTTGTCCGACCCTTTGCAACCCCATGAATCGCAGCACGCCAGGCCTCCCTGTCCATCACCATCTCCTGGAGTTCTACATTATAGAAGGCTTATTTATTACACAAAAGGTGCCAACATCTGGTGTTTTTCTTACAATTAGTACTAAAACAAAGAAACTAATTTACTGTGATGACTGAAACAGTCATGCTATACAATATCAGCCCTCATCCCTTTTTCTTGCAGTCTCTCTAAAGGATTCATCTTTTTTCAACTGAAATAAATTATGTAGACCTCCAATTTTGATGAGAAATTTAGTGTGAACATTGATCTGTTTTTGTAGCAAATGAAAGATCTTTATTTTTTATTTTTTTTATTTTTTAATATAAATTTATTTAATTGGATGTTAATTACTTTACAATATTGTATTGGTTTTGCCATACATCAACATGAATCCGTCATGGGTATACACATGTTCCCCATCCTTAAGTTTCATAGGAATTATATCCTCAGTGTTTGTATGTTGAATTAGTTAGGACTTTCTCATCTCAGATTTCCAGTGGTAGCTAGTTTACTTCAAACTATTGACCATGATCCCCTGGAACAAGTGGAATATATTAACTTTCTCAAAGCTGCAAGAAACCATTGGTTAGGTTAAAATTCATGGGAAGTAATAACACCATAGGCTTCCCTGGTGACCCAGTGATAAAGAATCCACTGCCGATGCAGAAGATGTAGGCAACGTAGGTTCAGTCCTTGTGCCAGGAAGATCCTTTGGCGAGGGAAATGGTAACCCATCCAGTATTCTTGCCTGGAGAATCCCATGGACAGTGGAGCTTGGCAGGCTATGGTCCATAGGGATGCAAAGAGCTGGATATGACTGAAGTGACTTAGCACACATTCATGCACGTATTATCAATAACATTATGTTAGAAGCACCAATCTATGTAAGCAATTTGTTCTTAATTATTTCTTCATAGGATAACATTTAAAAAATGGCTTGTTCTGTAATAATATTTTTCTTGCCAAATATTGAGAAGAGAATTGGAAAGCAAACAAGTGGAGAGACATAATCTATAGATTATGAACTCAGTAATTCAACAAGTAATCATAGGATGCTAACTATAGTCCAAATATTGTCACAGGTGCTGGGAACACCTTTATCATCTATAATCAGTCATTTATTGATACATTCTTAACTATTCCCTTACATTAGGCCATTTATTCACAAATAAGATGGTATTCACTCCACTCCTAAATATTCCCTTAAAATGTATTCTTATTCAATATTTTTCCCCCCTCTGGGCTAAAAATATCACTTACACATGTAACATCTTATTTTCCTCCTTAACTATGGATTCAACCAGAAAAGCACCAGGATGCTTGAAACTTCCTGTACAGAAAATCCTTCCCCAGGCTTCCCTGGTGGCTCAATGGTAAAGAATCTCTGCCAATGCAGGAGACACGGGTTTGATCCCTGGTCTGGGAAGATCCCACCTGCTACAGAGCAACTAAGCAAGTACACTGCAACTATTGTGCTTGTACTCTAGAGCCTGGGAACCACAACTACTGAGCCCACATGCCCTAGAGCCCAGTGCTTCCCAACAAGAGAAGCTACCACAATAAGAAGCCCAAGCACCACAACTAGAGAGTAGCCCCTGCTTGCTGCAACTAGAGAAAAGCCCCCACAGCAATGAAGACCCAGCGCAGCCAAAAATGAATAAATACAAACCTTTTAAAAATATGGAAGAAAAATACGTGTAATAAGTTATTGGAAAAAAAGAAATCCTCCCCCAAATAACCACTACTATGATGTTTGCAATCACAAAAAATATTCTGAATTTCCTTCTCCCTAGGCACATTTGACGGAGAAGGCAATGGCACCCCACTCTAGTACTTTTGCCTGGAAAATCCCATGGACGGAGGAGCCTGGTGGGCTGCAGTCCATGGGGTTGCTAAGAGTTGGACACGACTGAGCGACTTCACTTTCACTTTTCACTTTCATGCATTGGAGAAGGAAATGGTAACCCACTCCGGTGTTCTTGCCTGGAGAATCCCAGGGACAGGGGAGCCTGGTGGGCTGCAGTCTATGGGGTTGCACAGAGTCAGACACGACTGAAGCAACTTAGCAGCAGCAGCAGCAGCAGGCACATTTGAAACCTGTACAGGTGACTATTTTGAAAAGCTAAAAAAATAAAAATAAAAACAAAAATCAAAAACATTCTATTAAATAGTTCACTATTAAGTTGATCATTGATAATATAGTTTTATTAACTTTTACTAATTATCTTGGGCTAGAAAATGAATCGGAGAAGGCAATGACAACCCACTCTAGTACTCTTGCCTGGAAAATCTCATGGGTGGAGGAGCCTGGTAGCCTGCAGTCCATGGGGTCGCTAAGAGTTGGACAGGACTGAGTGACTTCACTTTCACTTTTCACTTTCATGCATTGGAGAAGAAAATGGCCACCCACTCCAGTGTTCTTGCCTGGAGAATCCCAGGGATGGGGGAGCCTGGTGGGCTGCCATCTCTAGGGTCGCACAGAGTCAGACACGACTGAAGCAACTTACCAGCAGCAGCAGAAAATGAATAATAACCTATTTTTTAATGCTTTTTTTTACTGATTTAAGCTATTCAGTTCTTTGGCTCGTCCTTGGAAGCCCAAACTATTAGAAATGTATTAAATGTAGCTAAAAATGAAAAATACAAATTGAAAAATTTACCTAGCTGTTTGTGTTTAAATAAAGATTACCTTTCCTTTACACTCTTCAACCTTGCTTTTCATGTCCTGAATTTACAGAGTACTTTTGACTGATCTGCAGACTCCTAACATGTATATTTTATCTGTACCTAGCCACAATTACTCCTTTTCTTTATACTGACTTTTTCAAAACAGTAAATATTTGAATACTTAAATATTTTCCCAAAGTGTATAAAGTGCTTATATTTGAAATTTTTAGCTTCTATATATATTTCATGATTCATTCTGAATCAAAGTATTTGCAAATGTCTTAACACTGATACTTCAGGTTTACAAATTCAAATGAAAACTGGCAATGGGGGAAAGGAACAGAGAGCACATATGGTAAAATAATTATCAATGTATTGATAAGTATTTTAAGTTTTATTTGAAGTTGCTTCCTTTTCATATATTTTATGATCACAATGATGTAAAGCAAGTAGGCTCATAAAATATGAAAAATTATACTCTATTAGTTTTTTCTTTTGTCAATTTAAATGAAGAATATACCATTAACACTTTTCAAATTTTAGGTACATATATATCAATATGATGTGCATTTTTATTTTTCTAGTAGATTTATGCTTTTACATGCTATAGATATTTTTTGTCAAGCTCATATAACTCATACTGTTTTTAACCAAGGATTTTCATCACAGCATTGTTTACAAACGTAGAAAATATTGAAAAACATATAAATCTCATTTAATAATGAACTACTTAGATAAGATGTAGCACATCCACACAATGGAATACTATGTAGTCACTAATTGATGATACAGATTGGTATTTATTGACATGAACAGATGATTATGTTTTGGCTTAAAATTAAAAAAAAATACATATAGTATATTTGCTTTTCTTTCTTCCTTTTTTTGTAAAAAAGTGTGGTATACATACAGGAAAAGGCATGAAAGGATAAGCACACACTTAAAAAGTTAATAGTGGTTGTCTTGGAACTCTGGGAATTTTACTTCCTTCTTTGTAAGTTTCTGCATCATTATAATTTTTTTTTTTACAAGGAGCATGTATTATGTTTATAATCAATAAAAACCATAATTTCCAATTGAAAATGTTTGATAATGAATATACATATAGTCTGTAGATAAACAAGTTATTCTGATTATTTTATGGGCAAAGAGTTAACAGAAGTGTTAAAAATTATATATTTATGTTGTTTTATATATGAAAGATTTCTATATAAAGTAATAAAAATCAACTGACAATAGAGATAAAATATTTTCTTATGATTGGATTTATGGTATGAGTCAATGCTATTTTTAAAAAGTAATAATTTAAGTTTTACATAAATTAAGTATTTATTTCTCTAACTCCAAAATGGATTTGAACTGGCATATATTAACAGAAAGGCAATCCCAAAGAAAAGGGCTTCCCAGGTGGTGCAGTGGTAAAGAATCTGCTTGCCAATGCAGGAGACACAAGAGACATGGGTTCAATCCCTGGGTCAGAAAGACCCCCTGGAGTAGAACATGGTGACCCATTCCAGTACCCTTGCTCAGAAAATTCCATGGACAGAGGAGCCTGGTGGGTTACAGTCCACCAGGTCTCAAAGAGTTGAAGATGACTGAGTGACTGAGCAGAGCAGCAGCACAATCCAAAGAAAATAAGAAAGTAAGTGTAATACAGATTGAAAGGCAGATGGGTGTGGACAAGAGGGAACTACAAGTGAAACACAGAAAATCCATAATATAGGAGTCACAGGGCAAATAACATAACTGCAACATAGAACAGAATATTTTGTCATAACTTCCAAGCAGCTAGACAAAAAGAGAATCATACTGGATTAAGAGATCTCATATGATGGAGGCATGCTACTTAACCAAGAGAGAGGACCTTTTCTTTAATTTTGAAACATCTGTGAATATTATCTTGTGAATATATTCAACAGTTTACAAGAAGTAATTACAAGTTTAATAGAAGTTATTCTTCAAAGTAGTTTTCAGCATCATTACATGGAGTATTTATCTTTTATATTGACACGACAAAGGCTGAAGGTAATCCTAAAATTAACGATAGACAAAGGCAATTCAGTGTTGTTATTCACCTTTTTTGTTAATTAAACACAATCCAAATATACCTACTAAGGAGTTTAGCAAAACGAGTGATAAGAATGCTCCTTAGCCTGTCTTCAAATCTCTCAGGAAAGGTTTCTAAGATGAAACTTAGAATTTAAAAAAAAAATCAGTCTTTAAAGTGTTAATCTTCTAATGTACTGACTGATAAAGTACCAATATGCTTATTGAAGTTATAAAGTTAATAGTGGAAACTATCAAAACTTACTCAAATCCACTATGAAGTCTGTGATATGCCCTCAGTATAATAAAGAAGGGAAAAATATAAATAAATAAAAGAAGGAAGAAGCTCACATCTTTTAAAATCATTTAAAATAATAATTTAAAGTCAAACTATGCATAAACATTAACTGGATCACATACACTTTCCCCTGCTCTACTGATTTCTCAAAAAGCAAATTAGAAGTTTTCACTGTGATAGACTCAGATGTAAAGACCTAGGAGAAATGAAATTTAGTAGTATTAGTGAAATAAGGAAGGACATATACTCAATTAACTCACCTTGATTGGTTTAGGACAAGTGTGTGGAGGAATAAACTTTATTCTATATATTCCTAAGGATATTATATCGAAAAATAGTACAAAATGACAGTTTTACAATTAGAAATTATGTTATTCACTAAAATGAACAAGGCTTTCTGGTTTCACTTTTTTCCAAAAGAAAGTATTCACTTAAAAAAACCTGTTAATTGACATAAAATAACCTGTTATCACAAAGTAGCCCAAACTAAGTAGGCACCAGCTTAAGGCTGAAACAAATTGAGCATTCTTATCCTCACCACCTGCGCCTGGCCTGGCCCAGAGTGACCTGCAGGGGCTTGGAGCCCACTATGCGACCATTCATCTCATCTACTGCTTTGGTAGCCTCTTCAAAAGAGGAGAAGCAGACAACACCAAACCCTTTGCCTTGCTCCACCTCCACCATCACTTTGGCCCGACTAATTGATCCAAAGGAAGAAAATTCCTCCTTCAGTTTCTCATCATCAATGGTCTCGTCCAGGTTCTTAATATAGATAGGCACCCCCGGAGGCCGAGTTTTTTCTTTTAATCTCAGCCGCTCAAATCTTCTCCTTAACTCAGCAAGACGTTCAATTTTCTTCTGTGCTCGCCCTACATAGAGCACTTTCCCATCGATAGACTTTCCATGCAGATCTAACACAGCCTTTTGGGCAGCCTCATGTGTCTCATATCTCACAAATCCAAAGCCTTTTGATTTCCCACTGGCATCTCTTATTACCTTAACACTCTCAGTTGGCCCATACTCACTGAAAAGTTCCTTCAGTTTGTTGTCATCCATGTCATCTCCAAAGTTTTTCACGAAAACATTCGTGAAAGTCGCTCTATCCCTAGTTCTAACTTCAGCAGCCCTCTCTTCCGGAAATTTGAAGCGGCCGACGTACACCTGGCGGTTGTTGAGCCGCACGCCGTTCATGTGCCAGATGGCCCTGTTGGCAGCGGCCAGGCTGTCAAAGTGCACATAGGCATAACCCTTAGAGCCATTGTCATCGCATACGACTTTGCAGGAGAGAATGCTCCCAAAAGCTGAAAACAGATAAAAAAGGGCCCTGTTGTCAATGGATTTGTCCAGGTTTTTGATGAATATATTTCCAATTCCAGACTTTCTTAAGCGGTCGTCTGGCTGAGACCACATTAGACGGAATGGTTTGCCATTAATCAAATCAAAATTCATCGTGTTCAGTGCCCACTCAGCATCCGCAGGAAAGCGGAAGTTAACGTAGCCATAGCCCAGGGGGCTGCGGGTCACTGGGTCACGGCAGATTCGGGTGAAGCGCAGAGGTCCAGCAGGCCTGAACTTTTTATATAACATGTCCTCGGTAACATCTGGGTCCAAGTCCCCCACATACAGGGCAGCCTTGAGGTACTTCTTTTTCTTGCCAGCAGGATTAGGCTCCCCACTCCCCATCTCTCTGAGCACAGGGAGAAGGCTCTCTTGGGAGAGAAAAAAAGGCTGCTTTCTCTAAGCTATGGGCCAAACAGCTGTTCACAAACAGAAAAAAGCCAAGGCGAAGAAAGCTAAAAGCAGACTCAGAATCACTGTTGAGGCTGAGGAAAGGAAGTTCAGAAACAGCTGGTCAGCAGGCTCAGAACAAACGCATCAGACAAAAAAGCACCCCAGTAACGAATCCATTCTCCCTAAGGGGGCTTAGAATTTCCACCCATTCAGATCTAAAGTCAGTTTCAAAAGCCAGTAGTAGGAAAGAAATGTCCCTTCCCCCGCTAAATAGTAAGAAATCACCAAGCAGCAGGCTGGCTCCCCACATCTGGCCTTGTCGACAGAGGCCTCACGACCAATTTCCTGCATAAAAACAGGCCTCAAGCTCCCGTGGGTTTAAAAAGATAACAACAAGGGCAGGGGCCGAACGTGTATTCCTCCGCCGGCTGCCTGGCCGGCCTCAGGCGGGCTCGCGGCGCACTAAGGCCGCGCTACAGACACTCAGCGTCAGCGAAAGGGCAGACCGGACACTTGGTGCCCTGCGGCCAGGCAGGCAGGCTGCAAGCAGCGAATCGCACAGAGAAACAGACAGACAGACACACGCTCGGGGGACCGGAGACCGCCCAGATACCCAAGATGCCCACTGGGTACGGACCGAGTGACGCGCGGTGATTTCGGCAGCCTGAGACTCGCGGCGGGTCCGGAGGGACTGACTGGCGGACGCGCACTGGGTCGGCTCAGACGCGAAGCGGTTCCGGACAGATGCGGGGCGGAGTCAGGAGAGAAGGGCAGATGCCCGGCGGGCGGGCAGAGCGCAGACGGATGGACGGGGACCGTTCCCCGCAGGACAGACCGACCCAGGGACTAAAAAGCCTGTAGCTGTGGTGGGGCGAGCGGACGGGCGGGGCACCAGGAAACCCGGAACCGTGCTAAGGAACTTCCCGCTTCTTCCCGCTTGGTCTCTGCCAAGATGTTAAAAAAATAGAGATTGAAAAGGTTTCTAGGTTTTTTCTTAGTTTTGAAAATTCATTTATTTAAAATATTACGTTTAGGCTGCTGACCCAAAAATCAAGTCAAAGGAGGTGACGACCTACGTGGAGAGAACCTAGGTGGAGACAACTGTCAAGTTGTCTTTATTTTTTTACTGAGTTCCCTAAATCGTTTCTTCTTAGGAAATCAGATATAGGTTGCATACTTTCCTGAGTGCATTGGAAAGTCAATTGACAGCTGTTCTGGACTCCCAGTCCAGTGCTAAATGATCACAGGGTCAAATAAAACGCATGCCCATTTTGTGGTTGGCTTTTATTCTTACTCCATGAAGCTTCAGCATAATGGTAGCATTATCCCGAGGTAATAGGCAAGAGTTCTTTTTGCTGCTCCAGTAATACTGCTGCTGCTGCTGCTGCTAAGTCGCTTCAGTCGTGTCCAACTCTGTGCGACCCCACAGACGGCAGCCCACCAGACTCTGCCGTCCCTGGGATTCTCCAGGCAAGAACACTGGAGTGGGTTGCCATTTCCTTCTCCAATGCGTGAAAGTGAAGTCGCACAGTAAGTGTCCGACTCTTTGTGACCCCATGGACTACAGCCTACCAGGCTCCTCCGTCCATGGGATTTTCCAGGCAAGAGTACTGGAGTGGGGTGCCATTGCCTTCTTCCTCCAGTAATACAAAGGTTTTAATAATTGGAGAGCCATAAAATGACTTTTAATGGCACTTAGTGAGTGGCTAAGCTGATAAAGAATTCGCCTGCAATGAGGGAGACCTGGGTTTGATCCCTGGGTTGGGAAGATCCCCTGGAGAAAGGAAAGGCTACTCACTCCAGTATTCTGGCCTGGAGAATTCCATGGACTATCCATGGGATCACAGAGTCTGACACGACCGAACAGACTTTCATTTTCAGTGCCAGAAAACATTGAGGGTGTGCTGCCTCCATCATCTCGAATTTTAAAATCTTAAAGAGATAAAAGCTGTAATAATGTTCACAGGTGAAATAAACACATAAATATATAAGCACTTGACATAATTAGTAATTTCAACTTGAATTGTCAACTTTAAACTATTGCAGGGAGCAATACTATAAGATTAGACTAAACTCAGAGCTTTCCCAAGATCTCTCTTTAGAGTTTGCTGGAAACTGTTTTGGGAGAAGACTGTTACCTTGTCTTGGATGCTTGAGGCTGGTGCACTGAGACGACCCAGAGGGATGGTATGGGGAGGAAGGAGGGAGAGGGGTTCAGGATGGGGAACACGTGTATACCTGTGGTGGATTCATGTTGATGTATGGCAAAACCAATACAATATTGTACAGTAATTAACTTCCTATTAAAATAAATAAATTTATATTAAAAAATAATAAAAAAAGAAAATTGCCAATGTCTGTAATGCACAACTCAACCAGCCCATTCCTTAAGACTTCCCCTCAAAACGAAAATACAAACAAAACATGTCACTACAGTTAGACTGGAAAGGATCCTGGGGAAAAATTATGCAAGAGAAGGTGTGTGTAAGTGGTTAAGTCCTGGCTGACTCTTTGCGACCCCATGGACTGTAGCCCTCCAGGATCCTCTGTCCATAGAATTTTCCAGGCAAGAATATTGGAGTCGGTTGCCATTTCCTCCTCCAGGGGATCTTCACCCCAAAGGGTGTTGTAGTAAGAAGACATTCCTAGAATAAAAGGCTAAATTCATGTGTTGTTTCATTTTTTTACAGTTTCTATTAGACAGTATAGTTGACTGAAGATGACAGTTTACCCTCATTATTTACTCAAATATTTTGTAATTTTCTTTACTGAGCTCTTTTGCTTACTTTCTAGGATTCTTGCTTAGCTAAGACATGAAGACTGTGAGAAAAAACAAATACAAATTTTAAAAAAAGTTATAGAGATACACTAATATAAAATCTGGTCTTAAAATAGCACCACATTGACCAACATGCAGAAACACTTGTGAACACGTGCTTACTTTATTGTCCTTAGAACATAAACTTTATAAACATCTTTCCTCATAATCTTAATTAACAATGGGCTAGAATTTGTTTTTATTTTTCGGATTTAAAGCTATTACTTTACCAAAAATGCTCTATTAAAATAACAATATAAAGCCAAGAGAATAATTCCCACAGTATTATCACTAAAATAAAATGAATATTTCATTTATCTAAATGCTGTCCCTATTCCAATTCATTTGTATGTATTTTCTCTAATATTATAGATGAAATGGAGTTGTTGAAAATAATTATTTTCAAAACCACCTCTTCTCTATACTTAACAGCCATTTGGGGGTCATTACAATATAAACATTCTAAACTAGGGCTTCCCAGGTGGCGCTAGTGGTAAAGAACCTGCTTGCCAGTGCAGGAGATATAAGAGATGGTCGGTTTGATCCCTGGGTTGGCTAACCCACTCCAGTATTCTTATCTGGAGAATCTCATGGACAAAGGAGTCTGGCGGGCTCCAGTGCATAGGGTCGCAGAGTTGGACATGACTGAAGTGACTTAGCACAGAATAAAAAACTACATTGAACATTTTAGCAGATCAAAAATCAGGAATTTAGAACTGTTGTGAAAAAAATGAATTTTAAGAGTCCCCTCTGCAAAGCAGAGGTTTATGGGGAAAAGGGAATAATTTTCATCTATAATCTATTTAATCATTTTAATATTTATATTGAAAACTGTCTCTGGAATAAAAATCAGATGGTAGGACATTTCTCTGACATTTTTATTATATATGAAAGGCAAGTTTATAGTCTACATAAACCTGATTCATATGTTAAATCCATTAAAAATCCCTGCCCAGATTCCTAAGGCAGTTGATTGAGCATATCTGAGTCTTTCTAAATCTGAGAAATATTTTGCATGAGGAAGGACTCCTGGACAACTGGCATTCTAAGTGCATCCCACCACATTGTTATGTACAGTTGGTAGTAATGTGTCAGCATGAGTGGAAAAAGAGAGTTGGAAATTTATATTTTTCAGCCTTGTCTTAGCAGGCACTTGATCCTGTGTTTCTTATTAAAAGTCTGACTTGTGCAAGTTGCTGGGACTTCACAATGAAAATAAACTTTCTGCTGTCTTGAATGAAGTCTGGGATGACTGAAAAAACATTATAAAGTTAAACCTTTATTAAATAGAACTCGTCTCATTTTTTCTATACAAAGAATGGAAAATTGCAAAAAAAAAAAAGCATTAAGAATGTAGTATCAGCAGGCATTTCTACAATAAGTTTTAGAGCCAGTAGTAGTTCTTTTACTCTATTTCCAAATATTTCATCCTGATCCATGAATATTTATGCTCTGGATGATAATCCTGAGGCTCTTTGATAGTACTTATTATCATAGAAAGATTAAACTGTGTTTATTAGAATGTACTTACTAAAATGAGAAAGTGAATAAAACTGGCAAAGTTTCAACAGAATTTACAATGAGACAGGATTTATGCTAAATTGTCAATAAATCAGAATATCACATTCCTCAATATTAACCAAAATTTCAGTATTTTAAATTATAACTCTATAGTTTAGATGTTTATTCAAATGCTGTAGCTATAATTCATACATTTATGACTCTAGGTAGTTTATTGGAAATTAAGATGCTTTTAAATAAAATAATTTTATATAAAACTCTGAATAGACTGGATTTTGAATGCCTAGTAATTGCATAAATTTACATTGTAGTATTCCATAGGTTCATTTTAAACTAATAGAATCCAATTAAAAGAGCACTGTAAGGAGACACCTAACTAAACCTAAATACATGTTAAGTTGTTTAAGTTGTTAAATAAGCAAAGTGATAAAATATAGTCTTGTCATATTCCTTTCCCAATTTTGAACCAGTCACTTGTTCCATGTCTGGTTCTAACTGTTGCTTCTTGATATGCATATAGGTTTCTCAGGAGACAGGATTTTGTTTAACATTTTTTAAAAATATATTGAACATATATTTATTTAATCTGTTATTAAACATTTTGGTATGCTTTTAATACTCAGATTTATTCACAGGTGAATGCATGATTTTTTAAAATTCAACAGGGATTTATCTAATGAGAGAGAAAAAAAAAAAACTGTTAAACTTTCAGATGTACAAGCTGGGTTTTGAAGAGGCAAAGGAACCAGAGATCAAATTGCCAACTTTGTTGGATCATGCAGAAAGGAAGGGAGTTTGAGAAAAACATCTATTATACTCCTGCTTCATTGACTGCACTAAAGCTTTTGACTGTGTGGATCACAACAAACTGTGGAAAATTCTTAAAGAGATGAGAATATCAGACCACCTGACCTGTCTCCTGAGAAACCTGTATGCATGTCAAGAAGCAACAGTTAGAACCAGACATGGAACAAGTGACTGGTTCAAAATTGGGAAGGAGTATGACAAGGCTATATTTTGTCACTTTGCTTATTTAAATTCTGTGCAGAGTATGGGCTTTCCCAGTAGTGCTAGTGGTTAAGAACCCGCCTGCCAATGAGGGAGACATAAAAGATGTGGGTTTGATCCCTGGGTTGGGAAGACTGCCTGGAGGAGGACATGGCAACACACTCCAGTGTTCTTGCCTGGAGAATCCCATGGACGGAGGAGCCTGAGGAGCAGAGGACACTCCACAGTGTCGCACAGAGTTGGACACGACTGAAGTGGCTTAGCATGCACACTTGCAGAGTACATCATGTGAAGCGATGGACTGGATGAACCACAAACTGGAATCAAAATTGCTGAATGAAATAACAACCTCAGATATGCAGATGACACTGCTCACATGGCAGAAAGTGAAAAGGAACTAAAGAGCCTCTTGATGAAAGTGAAAGAGGAGAGTGAGAAAATTGGCTTGAAACTCAACATTCAGAAAACTAACATCATGGCATCTGGTCGCATCACTTCATGGCAGATAGAAGGGGGAAGAGTGGAAGCAGTAACAGGTTTTATTTTCTAGAGCTGCAAAATCACTGCAGATGGTGACTGCAGCCATGAAATTAAAAGATGGTTGCTCCTTTTAAGGAAAACTATGACAAATCTAGACAGTGTATTAAGAAGCAGAGACATCACTTTGCTGACAAAGGTGTGTACAGTCAAAGCTATGCTTTTCCCAGCAGTCATGTACGGATGTGAAAGTTGGACCAGAGGGCTGTTCACCAAAGTATTGATGCTTTTGAATTGTGTTCTGGAGAAGACTACTGAGAGTCCCTTGGACTTAAAGAAGAACAAATCAGTCAATCCTAAAGGAAATCAACCCTGAATATTCATTGGAAGGACTGATGGTAAAGCTGGATCTCCAATACTTTTGCCACCTGATGGGAATAATTGACTCATTGGAAAAGATCCTGATGCTGGGAAAGATTGAAGGCAAAGGGAGAAGGAAGTGGTAGAGGATGAGATGGCTGGATAGCATCACTGACTCTGTCGACATAAATTTGAGTAAACTCCAGGAGATAGTGGAGGACAGAGGAGCCTGCCATGTTATAGTCCATACACAAATCCCACATCCTTTGATTAAAAATCCTGAGATACAGTTATTTCACTTGACCTAGAACAATCAATAAAATAATTTTTTAAATGTAAAGTTTAAGCTTTATTTTTATTTTCCTTGTTAATTGTGGGAAAATACACATCAAATTTGTCATCCTAATGGTTCTTAAGTGAATAATTCAGTGGCCATGCAAACTACATCACTACCGACCTCCAGAACACTTCATCATGCCAGACTGAAACACTGTACCCATTAATCCATACTTTTGGATGACACAAAATATGTTAAGCTACTTTTGGATCTTGGGCATTAAAGCTGCTTTTAGTTATTTTATTGTCTCAGCACAATGCTATAATAAACATCCTTATTCACCTGTTTTCATATATTATTACTTGTTTTGATTAACTAGATTCTCAGCTGTGGGGATCATACAGTTAAATGGTATGTGTATTATTAAATATATACTGTCAGACTTATGTAAAAAAAATCTTGATGCAATTTACTTATTTTACCAATAACATAGAAATTTAGAAGAAATGGCTAATTTCTGGCAAAACGTACTCAATAGCTCAGTCGTGTCTGACTCTTTGTGACCCCATGGGCTGCAGGCCACCAGGCTCCTCTGTCCATGGGATTATCCCATCAAGAATCCTGGAGTGGGCTGCCATTTCCTCCTCCAGGGTGTCTTCCCAATCCAGGGATCAATCCTGCTTTCCCTGCAGTTCCTGCATTGGCAGATGGATTGTTTACCACTGAACCTTCTGGGAAGCCCTCTAATGAAATAGGAATTACCAAATTTGATTCAAAGGAAAAGTGGTAGAACAATTGCCATAGAACAGATTAGAGAATGATTATACATATGCTATTAAAAAACAAACAAACAAACAAACAAAAAAACAGGCACTGGCGATTTTATAGTCAAGTGCTATTATAGAATCTTTAAAAAAATACATGTAATGCTAATGCTACTCAAACTATTCTCAACTGTTAAATCTCACTAATTCACTTTTATAAAATTGTCTCCAAGAGAGACTTTTCATAAACCTAGCTCGTGTTTTCAAACCAGAATAAAGGTATAAATTGATGCTCAGTCTATTTGCTGATAAGACTTGCATATATATTGTCTCAGGTGTGTGTATGTGTGGGTGTGGGAGTACTCAAATTGCAGAAGCTGGGTTAAGTGTTACACAATAAGGATTCAGAAGGGGATACATGATGGGAAGAAAATTAAAGGCTGGTTTAAAATATCAAAACAAGATAAAACATATTTCAGATATTGACCATCATATCTTGCATTTTTTTCCTTTCCTTCAAGACAATCTGTTCAGAAATGTAACATGAAGAACAGCTCTTCACAGATAAGGTAAGCTGAACAATTATACAAGCAGATGATTGAGGAAAATTCTCTGCTTGACTTTCCTGGCATAATAGTTCAAATGTAAAACAATACCTTATTGTTTAATGTTTATCAATGGGAGGACCATAGCACTTCTATCTCTTTTTAATATAAATTTATTTATTTTAATTGGAGGTTAATTACTTTACAATATTGTATTGGTTTTGCCATACATCAACATGAATCCGCCACAGGTATACACGTGTTCCCAGAAAGAAAAACACCAATACAGCACTTCTATCTTTTTTAATATTTCCCGTCCAAATCCCTGTCTTGTGGATACAGACACAATAAGTACTCAGATTCTTTCTGTGAAAGTTGTTGTGACTTATGTTGTATCCTGTTTGTTCATCCATATTTATCATCATAATAAGTAACAGAAACCGTATGCCCATTTTGTTCTGAAATCAATCATTATCTTCTTGCTTTGATACATATAGCAGAGTTATACTAAGTGGAGATTAGATTTACAAGGTGAAGTACCTTTATTTTCCATTTGGTTTTTAATTCCTTAGTACTTCTTTGCCACAATTTCAAATTTCAAATACACTCTTAAAGATAAACTTCTCTCATTATAGAATTTCTTTCTATGTAATTCTTCTTTTGGTATGAAATGGCATAACAGAAATATTAATGCATTATTAAAAAGTTAGACTATTTCTATCATTTTTAAATTAAAATTATACATTTAATTCTTTACTGTGTCCTTTACATTTAATTCCTGTGCAATATCAGGGAGCCTAAATGACAAGACTAGTATCTGATGGTGTAAAAACTTGCAGAAACTCCCAAGGATTAAAGTAAACTAATTCTTCTGATCTGGAGAGAAGATACGCATTCTAATTACTTTGATTTTCCTCAATAAAGAGTCATCAGTAATGCTCACTTTTTGATTGCAGTGTAATCAAAATAATTATTCACTGACATAGCAGCACCTAAGCTCTAGCACATTTCCTTTAGAAATACAGTCCTCTTTTGAATATTTAAATTTGGATAAAAGGGATAAACCTACCACAAAATTTCAAAGGATATAAGGGGTCCTAGGATTGTAACTGTTAACTAAAGAATCCTTCTTGTGACCCCAATTATTATCTGTTGTTTCTTTTCATAATATATTTAAGTCTTAATACTAGACTTTGACTGCTGAAACATTCTTAAAACTGATTTACTAATTTGACTGAAAAGTCATTCATTAATAATGAGAGGACATTTCTCTTGGTTAATTTATTTACCTATTTGTGGCTCCATTAACATTGAAATAACCTTTAGAATGTTTGGAGACATTATTCATCAACTTAAATGAGCTCTCTGTTTCAATTTGACTGCTAGGCATTTTGTGTTTGCTTCAATTCTCCCTCTCCCCCACCCACCAAGACATTTATTTTTCTTCACATAACTGTTTCAAGAAGTTATCCAATTTTCAAGACATTTGATATATGACAGTATCCAGATACATTTTAAGGTTTATTTGTGGTGTATCCATTTGCTTAAATAAAATGTAATTTTTGAGGGTTCCTATGTGCCAGACACTTTGGCACTGGTAATAGAATGTTGAATAAGATACAGGTGGTCCTTGTTATACATTAGAGTTCTTACATTCTAGAGGGGAAATATCATAGACAAATAAAAAAGAAACAATTTGTGACAAGATCCATACGGAAAATGCTCAAATTGAGTGTTGTGATAGTAGTTAATAGTGGAACACAGACTAGCACAGACTATTTTAAAATAAAAGGGACCTTCATAAGCTTTTTCAAATGAGCATCTATTTAACAAATATAAAAGATTTAAGTCAAATTTATGTTGATATAATGAGAAATTATAACACTGAATGAAGTCTGTAGGTCCTAGATAAGAAATCATCTCACCTTCCCAGTATAGCAGTTGAGTGAGAAAGGATGTAGCTATATTGAAAACAGTACATGTTTAGAATTAATTTTTGTTCTTAGTATAGTTTGCTAGCCATGGAAAGTATAGGTCAAGCATTAAATAAGCCACCTCTAGTAGACTTTTCCACAACTGAGTTCTTAGAAAGGTTGCAGAGAAGATAGAAGAAAACAATAATTATATGAATAATCGCCACAAGGAAATAGGAATGAAAATCTTTAAAAATGATGTCTACTTATTCATTTTCATAGATGGTGTTTTTGAAATTTTTTTCTGTAAATTTTGTATGACTCTTCCCCCTCTTTCCCTTCCCCTTTCTCGTTTTCCCTCATTGCATTAATCATGCTAGACTGGTGATTCCTGATTTAAGACATAAAGATAAAAGTACTAAGTATGTGTCTTTGCATTACTGTATTATTATATCTAGTCTAATTGTAAGTATTGTATGTAAGTTACTACATGTGGAAAGATAAATGGAGGTGTAAAAAACAAAAACAAAAAGCAAAACAAAACAAAAGAAGCCTAGAGAATAATCAATTTTGAACTTAATTGCTTCTACTTGGGCAGCCTCACAAAGGTCTAAAAAGAAAATAGCATCTAGCACTTATTCATTTTCCATTTCTTTACATTTCTTATTCCCTTTTTCTCTCTGCCTTTAAAAGCACTTCTTCAAGACCTAGCTTAATTAGTCTTTCAAGACTGCCTATTCCATTTTTGTCCCATTTAAATACTTTCCTTTTTCTCTTTTAACTATCTTCCAATTTCTTTTATCATTTGACCCTGTTCATACTAATATATGGGTTCTTGGACTTCTTTTCTGGATGAAGTACATGATCCTGGGGAATAACTTCTAAATTTTATATTGAAAAAAATCAGTTTTCTCTTCTTGTTCATTTGAATTGAATTGAAATGACTTAGACTGAATTGAACTGAAAAGACTTATACAGGGTCAATACATATTAAGGGTGTGTGCCTTCTTACAGCCAAGAGAGACAAAATGAATGCATTACGCAACTGAGCCTGGACCTGATTTTTTCATATTTGCAAGCAAAGTATTATAGGCAGCCACTGCTAATCACTAAATTTGGCATGTAAGATAAGCCTATATGGGATCCCAGATACCTTGAATATATTATTAATATTTCTTCCTTTAGAAAGTTTATAATTTACATTAGGGTTCACTCTTGGTGCTGTACATGCGGTGAGTTTGGCAAATATGTAATGCTACTTATCTACCATTACAATTTCATTCAAAATAGTTTCGTTGTCTTAAAAATCCTCTGTGCTTTGCCTGTATATCTTGTTGCCTTCTATAAACCCTGAAAATCACTGGTTTTACTACTATCTTCATATTTTTGCTCTTATCAGAATGTCAAATAGACTAAATCATATAGAATGTAGCCTTTTCAGATAGTCTTCTTTAGCTTAGTAATAAATGTATACACTTAAGGTTCTTCCACATCTTCCCATGTCTTGAAAGTTCATTTCTTTCTATAGTGCTGACAATAATAGTCCATTGTCCAGATGTACCACAGTTTATTTAACCAAATACTGATGGACATCTTGGTTGTTCCAAGTTTTGCAAATAATAAATAAAGGAAATATAAAAATCTGCATGCAAGTTTTTGTGTGGATGTAAATTTTCATTTTGTTTGGATATGTCAAGGAGCACAGTTGCTGGATCCTATGCTAACAATACATGTTTCATTTTGTAAGAAACTGCCCAACTGTCTTCCAAAGCTGATTTGCCATTTTTCATTCCCATCAAAAGTGAATGATAGTTTCTGTTGCTCCACATCCTTGTCATCATTTGAATTTTTACCATTCTAATTGGTATATAGTGGTATCCTAATATTATTTTAAATTGCAATTCTCAAATGATTTTTTATGTTGAGTACATTTTTATGCATATTTGTTATCTGTATATTATCTTTGTTGAAGCGTCTGTTCAGTTTTTGCCCATTTTTCCCTTAAAATTTTTTTATTTTGAAAGTACACTTAGTATGAGATCTACTCTCTTAACACACTTTTAAGCTTACAATATTTTATAATTGACCACAATGTTATACAGCAGATCTCTAGACCATATTCTTGCTAAACTGAAATTTTAAGCTTGTTGATAAGTAACTCTCCATTTCTCTTTCTTTCTGACCTGTGGAAACCATTATTCTATTCTTGAACTTTAGGAGTTGGGTTATTTTTAGCTACTTCATATAAATGGAATAATGAAGTATTTATCTTTCCACAACTGTCTTATTTCACTTAGCATAATGTCCTCAAGATTCATTCATGTTGCCACATATTGAAAATTTCCTTCTTTTTCTTAAAGGCTGTATAGTATACCATTCTATGTATCTACAACATTTTTTTAATCTTCTTATCTGTTGATAGACTAGGTTTTTATACATATTGGTTATTGTCAATAATGTAAGTTCCTTGGACAGTAAAGAGATCAAACCAGTCAATCCTAAAGAAAATCAACCCTGAATATTCATTGGAAGGACTGATGAATGATGAAGCTGAAGCTGCAATACTTTGGCCACCTGATGCAAAAAGCCGACTCATTGGAAAAGACCCTGATGCTGGGAAAGATTGAAGGCAGGGAGAGAAGGGATTTGACAGAGGATGAGATGGTTCGATGTCATCATTGATTTCAATGGACATGAGTTTGAGCAAACTCTGGGAGATTATGAAGGACAGGGAAGATGGGTGTGCTGCAATCCATGGGGTCACAAAGAGTCAGAGATGACTGAGTGACTGAAAAACAATTTCCTCACACAGTTCACAACCACCATTGTCCAAAAGTGAGCAAACAATAAATGCTGGAGAAAGGGTGGAAAAAAAGGAACCCTTCTACGCTGTCAGTGTAAAGGTCAATCAGTAACAGACACTATGGAGAGCGATGTGCAAGTTTTTTAAAGAAATGATAACGAGAATGCAATTAGAATACTCCTTAACAGCATACACAAAAACATACTCCAAATAGATTAAATTCTAAATAAAAGGATATGAACAAGCTTTGACATAATATGAAGCAAGTTCTTTTTTGACCCACCTCTTAGAATCATGAAAAATAAAATAAACATAAATAAATGGAACCTAATTTTCCTTAAAAGCCCCCGCACAGCAGAGGAAACCATAAACATAACAAAAAGGCAACCCTCAGAATGGAACTATGTTTTCAAACAAAGACACCCAAGAGGAACTTATCTCTAAAACATGCGGATAGCTTATGGACCTCAAGATCAAAGAAACAGCCCAATCAAACAGGGGTACCAAGATGTAAATGGACATTTTTCCATTTACAGAAATGGAGAAGTTTGGGAAAGATTGAGGGCAGGAGGAGAAGGGGTCACAGAAGATGAGATGATTGGATGGCATCGCCAATCGACACAATGGCCATGCGTTTTATCAAACTCTAGGAGACAGTGAAGGACAGGGAAGCCTGGTATGCTACAGTTCATGGGGTCACAGAGTTGAACATGACTTAGCTATTGAACGACAATTGTGAATAGTGCTCAGTGAACATGGGGATGCCATCCCTTTCAGATGAGAGAAAATATCTCCTAACCATATATCTGATAAGGGATTAGTCTCCAAAATCTGTAAAAAATATATTTTTACTATCCTACAACTGCATAGTAAAAACAAAACTAGTGACCCAATTAAAAAGTGCACAATAGACTTGATAATTCTCCAAAAAAAAAAAAAAAACATACAAATGGCTAACAGGTACATGGAAAAATGCTCAACACTGCTAATCTTTAAGGAAATGTAGATCAACAACATAAGATATCACCTCACACTTGTCAGGAGGCTATTATCAAAAAACAAAGCACAATTGTTGGAATGAATGTGGAGAAATTGGAACACTTACACACTGTTGGTGGAAAGCAAATCTTTTTCCATTTTTAACTGTTTTTTTTTTAAATTTCTTGAGTTTTAAGAACTCTTTATATATTTGGGATAATGATTCTTTATCAGGGACATCTTTTACAAATATTTTTTTCCCAGTCTGTGGCTTGTTTTCTCATTCTTTTCAGTGTCTCATAGAGAGCACTTTTAAAAAACATTTTATTGAATTTCAAGTTAATTATTATTTTCTTAAAGAATCACATCTTTGTCAAGGCTATCTAGATTTTCACCTATGTTATCTCTAGGAGTTTTATAGTTTTGTTTTATAGTTTTGCATTTTCCATTCATGCCTATGATCCGTTATGGATTAATTTTTATGAAGGATGTAAGTTCTCTGTCTAGCACCATTTGTTGAAAAGATTATTCTTGTCTGTGCTCTTTTGTCAAAGGTCAGTTGACTATATCTGTGTGGGTCTGTATCTGAGCTCTCTATTCTGTTCCATTGATCTTTTGTCTAATCGATAGTATTTGACAATGTCTTGATTGCTATAGATTTAATGTAAGTTTTGAAGTTGGAGTAATATCAGAATTCTAACTTTGTTCATCTCCTTCAATATCTTATAATATTGAATGTTCCTATTCATGAACATGAAATATCTCTCCATTTATGTAGTTCTTGATTACTTTCATTGGAGTTTTATAGACTTTCTTAGGTATAAATCTGACAAACTATGATTTTTAATCTAATTGTTCGTTCCTTGTATATAAGAAAGCAATTTACTTTTCTGCATTAATCTTGTATCCTGCAATCTTGCTTAATCACTAGTTAGATTCAGGAGGTTTTTTTTTTTTTTTTTTTTTTGACAGTTCTTTAATGTCATCTTTGGACATAGTTGAATTTCTTCCTTCCCACTTTACATATGTTATGTTTTCTTTTCCTATTGCATTAGCTAGGGTTTTGGGTATGATAATGCATAGTAGAGCAGTGTTATGGGACATTCTTGTCTTGTTCCTGGTATTAGTGGTGAAGAACACAGTTCCTCATCAATAACTATGATATTAGCTGTTGGTTTTTGTGAATATTCTTTATTAAGTTGAGGAAGGTCCTCTGTATTCTTAGTTTGTTGAGAGTTATTTTTTTAAACATGAATAGCTTTAGATTTCATCAAGTGACTTTTCTGTATTTATTGATACAGTTAATGTGATTTTTCTTCTTTAGTCAGTTGATGTAATGGGTTGCATTAATTGATTTTCAAATGTTGAACCAGAGTTACATACTTGGAATTGTGTAATTCTCTTCATACAATGTTAGATTTAATTTGCTAATGTTTTGTTGAGCATTTTGCTTTTATGATCATTAGAGACATTGGTTTATAGTTTTCATTTGTTGCAATGCCTATAACTCATTTTACTTTTAGGATGATGCTGGCCTTATACTATGTTATGACATGCTTCCTCTGTTTCTATTTTCTGGACAAAATAGCAGAAATTGGGATAAACTTCTTTAAATATTGGTAAAAGTCACCAGCGAACCCATCTGGGACTGGTGCTGTCTGTTTTGGAAGGTTATTAATAATTTCTTCAATATTTTAAATACATATAGGCTTATTCAAATTGTCTATTTCTTCTTAAAATACTTTTGACTGACTGTGTCTGTCAAGGAATTAGTCCATTTCATCTATGTTATCAAATTTGTGAGCATACAGTTGTTCAAAATATTTTTATTATCCTTTTAATACTCATGGTTTCAATACCTTCTTGCAATTCTGATGTTAGTAAATTATGTCTCTTTATTTTTCCTAGTTACTGTGGCTAGAGTTTTATGAATTTTATTGATCTTTTGAAAGAATGTATTTTGATCCCATTGATTTTTGTTTATTAATTTATTTCAATCATGGATTTCTAATCTAATCTATATTATTTGTTTTATTCTGCCTTGTTGTTATTGTTTAGTTGATAAATAGTGTCCATACTTTTGTGACCCCATGGACTATAGTCTGCCAGGCTCCTCTGTCCATGGGATTTCCCAGGCAAGAATATTGGAGTGGGTTGCCATTTCCTTTTCCAGGGGATCTTCCTGACCCAGAGATCCAACCCGGGTTTCCTGCATTGCAAGCAGACTCTTGACCATCTGAGCCAACAGGGAACCCCATCTGAAGAGAAGTTCAATGTAATTCTTTTATTGACTTTCTCTAAGTAAGGTGTACCCCCACCCCCTGGCTTCTTTCAAGTGTTGATTTTTTTTCATTGTCTTTGCTTTTCTAGTTTGAATAAAATATACCTAGGTATAGATTCCTTAGTATTTGTCCTGCTTGGTGTTCTCTGAGCATTATTTTTTAAATAAATGGCCTACTAAAATGATACTATTTCATTTTTGCTGGTAATTTAGTATTTCAACATTGAATTTCATCTTTTGATATGCCTTTATAAACCCATTCTCACAGCTTTAAATTACATTTGTATAATTTTTTTAATTTTTAGTCACTAATTGCTTGTAAGATTTCTGTGATATATGAAGAGAACTGTTTTAACCTTTTTCATTGAATTAATGTCTCATTTTAAACTGCCATCTCTTTTGAAATGTATAACTACATAATAGTATATGAGAAGCCAAATAATATACAAATATACAATCTGTTTTTTCAGTCTAGCTATAATGTGCTTTATTGCAATAAAAATATAGCTCTGAATGTCATGGATTTATTTAATTCTTTTTAGATGTCATTCAGGATTTTAAATGAAGAAGAATGAAAATACCAAGTATCAGTGCTGATATAAACTAACTGGAATAATCATATACTACTCAAAGGACTAAAAATTTGCATACTTTGGAAACATATTGGGTAGAGCCTACCTAAACTGAACCTGTACTTAACGCTGTAACCAAGAAATGTCAATTCTAGTTATGTACTTAATTGTAAAATAGACAAATGCTCATCAAAAACAGGTATGAAAATAATCATGGTGGTATGATATATAATGGTCCTACCCAGGATTGGCAAACTATGGTCAGCAAGTCAAATTTTGCCTGCCATCTATCTTGGTAAATAAAATTCTATTGGAACACAGTTATGTTCATTCTCGTCCATATCTGCTTTCTCACTGCAATGGCAGAGTTGTATAGCTTCCATATAAACCATATATCTAAAGCCAAACAGTTTTACTGTCTGGCCGTTTACAGAAAATTGTTGTCAACTTTTAGCCCAAACTATAAATAATGGAAAAACAGTACCACGCTTTACAGTGGATCTCTACATAGCAGCAGTTTTCAACTTAGCATGCATCACGATCCTGAGGGCAATTTAGCATAAATTGCTTGTCACCGCTCCCCAGAATTTCTAATTCAAAAGTTCTTGGGTGGAACCCAAGAAGTTGCATGACTAACAAGTTCTCAGGTGATCCTGATTCTGCTGGTCTAGAAGCCACACATTGAAAATACTGTTATAAACTAATGGATATGAGTGAATTACTTCAATAAGCAACAACATGGATGAATTATGCAAACAAAATGCTTGACAAAAGAAGCTAGACACAAGAGTACATATTTATTGTTCCATTCATATAAAGTTATAAAATAGGCAATAGAAATCAAGGTACACACTGGTTTAAATAGTGACTAGAACAGGGAGTAATGGGGATTCCTAGAGTGTTATTTTTTTCTTGATATTGGTGATGGTTACACTTTTCTGCTCACTTTATGAAATTTCATAAAGCTAAATATTCACAATTTGTGTACTATGCTTAAATAAGTTATGTAATAAAATGATAATTTCAGTATTCTTTAAATTACAAAAAACCCAATATTGCCACAGTTGATAACAACGTCAAACAAGAAACACTATAAAATGTACAAAAGAGAACCCAATAACTCAGACTTAACCAATAAGGGTTTAACTTTCCCAAATATCAAGAAGCAAAGAGGGTGGATACTGGGGCTTCTAGAACTGCTGCAACTTCTATAGAATGTCCTCAGTCTCCTATCTTTCTGTTTAGTCATCTTTAGTATATAATTTCTATATTCAAAGTTACAAAATGGGGAATTTCCCTGATGGTCCAGTGGTTAAAAAGTCACCTTGCAATGCAGGGAAGGTAGGTTTCATCCCTGATTGGGGAACTAAGATCTCACATCCACACATCCCACATCATGAGGCCACTAGGCCCAAATGCTGCAACAAAGACCTGCATGCTGCAACTAAGACCCAAAGCAGTCAAATTTAAAAATAAGTTACAAAGTGGATACTCCTTTTCTAATCATATCATTCACATTCCATTGAAGAAGAATAAAAAGTGATAAAGATTAAAACACTGACATCTTACAAGAAATGCCAAATCTCTCCCCAAAACTTTTTTTATGTATTCATAATTTTGTCACATGATCACTCCTGGATGCAAAAGAAGCTTCATAAATGAAGTAATTAAGCTTTTCTGATACCTTAAGAATACTTCTATTAATAAGAAAGAAGTGGATGTTTTGTAAGCAGTTAGCAGTGTTTCACATTGTAGGTGACTAAAGTTACAAAGTATCCCATAATCACAAAATGGATGTTTTCAACACATTTAAAATGGAATTTATCTTTTCAATATTGTTTTAAACTGAACCTGAACTATAAATACATAAATATATTTTTATGTATGATATACATCTTTGTATTATAAATGTCCACAAATCATTTTTGTTAATTTGAAAAAATATATTTATTTTTAATTGGAGGATAATTGCATTACAATATTGTGTTGGTTTCTGCCATATGTCAACATAAATCAGCCATAGTATACATGTATCCTCTCCCTCTTGAACCTTTCTCCCACTTCCCAGCCCATCCAACCCCTCTAGGTTGTCACAGAGCACCAGATTGGAGCTCTCTGGGTTATAAAGTAAATTTCCACTATTTAGTTTTACATGTGATAATGTAAATGTTTCGATGTTACTCTCTCAATTTGTCCCATCTTCTCCTTTCCCACACTGTATCCTCAAGTCTGTTCTCTATGTCTCCATCTCTGTCTGCATCTCCATTGTTGCCCTGCAGATAGGTTCACCAGTATCATCTTTCCAGTTTCCATATATATGTGTTAATATACCATATTTGTCTTTCTCTTTCTAACTTATCTAACTCTATATAATAGGCTCTATGTTCATCCATCTTATTAGAACTGAGTCAAATGCATTCCTTTTTATGGCTGAGTAATATTTCATTGTGCATATGTACCACAAATTCTTTATCCATTTATCTGCCAATGGATATCTACAATGCTTCCATGTCCTAGCTATTGAAAAGAGTGCTGCTATGAATATTGGATTTCATGTGTCTTTTTCAATTACGTTTTTCTCAAGGTGCATGCCCAGTAGTGGGATTTGGGGGTCATATGGTAGCTGTATTCCCAGTTTTTGAAGGAAACCTCCATACGTTCTCCTTAATGGCTATATCAATTTGCATTCCCACTAAGAGTACAAGCAGATTCCCTTTTCTCCATACCTTCTTCAGCATTTCTTGTTTGTATATATTTTGATGATGACCATTCTGACAGGTGTGAGGTGATGTCTCATTGTAGTTTTTTTAAATTAATTTATTCTAATTAGAGGCTAATTACTTTACAATATTGTGGTGGTTTTTGCCATACATCAACATGAATCAGCTATGGCTGCACATGTGTCCCATGATCCTAAACCCCCCTCCCACCTTCCTACCCACCCCATCACTCTGGGTTGTCCCAGAGCTTTGCTTTGCATTTTTCTAATAATGAGCAATATTTCATGCATTTATTAGCCACTTGTATGTCTTCTTTGGAGAAACTTCTGTTTAGGTCTTCTGCCCACTTTTTTATTGGGTTGTATGTTTTTCTAGTATTGAACAGCATGAGCTGTTTATATATTTTGGAGATTAATCCTTTGTCAGTTGCTTCATATCCTATTATTTTTTCCCATGGTGAGGGTTGTCTTTTCACCTTGTTTATAGTTTCCTTTGCTGTGAAAAAGCTTTTAAGCTAGTTAGGTCTTATTTGTTTATTTTTATTTTTATTTGCTTTATTCTAGGAGGTGGGTCATGAGGATGTTGCTGTGATTTATGTCAAAGAGTGTCCTGTCTATGGTTTCCTTCTAAGAGTTTTATAGTTTCTGATTTTACATTTAGGCCTTTAATCCATTTTGAGCTTATTTTGTGTATGGTGTTAGAAAGTGTTTTAATTTCATTCTTTTCCATGCAGCTGTCCAGTTTAACCAGCACCACTTATTGCAGAGGCAGTTTTACTCTACTGTGTATCTTTGCCTCCTTTTTCAAAAATAAGATGCATGGATTTACCCCTGAGCTTTCTTTGTCCATTCATCTATATTTCTGTTTTTGTACTAGTACCATACTCTCTTGATGACTGTATATTTGTATTATAGTCTGAAGTCAAGCAGATTGATTCCTCCAGCTCCTTTCTTCTTTCTCAAGATTGCTTTGGCTATTCAGGTCTTGTATGTTTCCGTACAAATTGTGAAATTGTTTGTTCTAATTCTGTGAAAAATACTATTGGTAGCCTGATAGAGATTGCATTGAATCTGTAGATTGCTTTGGGTAGTATAGTCATTTTCACAATATTGACTTTTCCAATCCAAGGACATGATATATCTCTCCATCTGATTTTGTGTCATCTTTGATTTGTTTCATCAGTTTCTTATAGTTTTCTCTATAAAGTTCTTTTGTCTCCTTAGGTTTGTTCTTAGGTATTTTATTCTTTTGGTTGCCGTGATGAATGGGATTATTGCCTTAATTTCTCTTTCTGATTTTTCATTGTCAGTGTATAAGAATATAATGAATTTCTGTGTGTTAATTTTATTTCCTGCAACTTTGCTATATTCATCGATAAGCTCTAGTAATTTTCTGGTGGTATTGCTAGGGTTTTCTATGTATAGTATTACATCATCTGCTTTAGTAATTTTCTGGTGACATCTTTAGGGTTATCTGTGTATAGTATCATGTCATCTCCAAACAGTGACAGTTCTGGATTCCATTCATTTCTTTTTCTTCTCTGATTGCTGTATCTAGAAATTCTAAAACTATGTTAAATAATAGTGGCAAGAATGGGCACCTTTGTCTTATTACTCATCTCAGAGGAAATGCTTTTAGTTTTTCACTATTGAGAATAATGTTTGCTGTGAGTTTGTCATCTGACCTTTATTATGCTTAGTTACATCCCTTCTATGTCTACTTTCTGGAGAGTTGTTTTCCATAAATGGATGTTGAATTTTGTCAAAAGCCTTCTCTGCATCTATTGAGGTGATCATATGATTTGTTTATATGGTGTATTATATTGATTGATTTGTGTACATGTAAGGATCCTTGCATCCCTGGGATGAAGCTCACTTGATCATGACATTTCATTCTTTTAATGTGTTGTTGGATTCTGTTTGCTAGAATTTTGTTGGGGATTTTTGCTTCTATGTTCATCAGTGATATTGGCCTGTAATTTTCTTTTTCTGTGACATCTTTGTCTGATTTTGGCATCAGGGTGATGGTGACCCCATAGAATGAGTTTGGGAGTTTTCTTTCCTGTGCAATTTTCTACAAGAGATTGAACAGGATAGGTGTACCTCTTCTTTAAACTTTTGGTAGAATTTACCTATGAGATCATCTGGCCATGGGCTTTTGTTTGTTAGATTTTTGGTTACATTTTCAGTTTCTGTGCTTGTGATTGGTCTGTTTATAATTTCTATTCTTGGTTCAGTTTTGGAAGTTTGTACTTTTCTATGAATTTGCTGTATTCTTCAAGATTGGCCATCTTATTGCCATATAATTGCTCACTGTAGTCTCTTGTGATCCTTTGTATTTCTGTGTTGTCTGTTGTAACTTTTTTCTTCATTTCTAATTTCATTGACTTGGGTCTTTTCCCTTTATTTTTCATGAGTCTGGCAAATGGTTTGTTATTTTTCTTTATCTTCTCAAAGAATCAACTTTTAGTTTTATTGATCTTTGTTATTGTCTCCTTCATTTCTTTTTCATTTATTTCTGCTCTTATGTTTATGATTTCTATCCTTCTACAAACTTTGAGGGTTTTTCTTCTTATTTTTCTAGTTGCTTTAGGTGTAAGGTTAGGTTGTTTATTCAATGTTTTTCTTATTTCTTGAGGTAGACTTGTATTGGTATGAAATTCCCTCTTAGCACTGCTTTTAGTGCACCCCATAGATTTTGAGTTGTTGTGTTTTCATTGTATTTTCTTTCTAGGTGTATTTTGGTTTCCTTTTGGATTTATTCAGTGATCTACTGGTTATTCAGAAGCTTATTGCTTATCCTCCATGTGTTTATTTGTTTGTTTTTGTAGATTTTTCCCCAGTAAATTGTATCTATTCTTATAGCATTTTATTCAGAAAAGATGCTCGAAATGATTTCAATTTTCCTATGTCCACCAAAGCTTGATTTGTGACTCAAGATACTATCTATCCTGGAGAAAGTTCCATGTGCACTTGAAAAAAAAGTGAAATCTGCTATTTTGAATGAAATGCCCTATAGACATCAATTAAGTGCAACTGACCCAATATATCATTTAAAGCTTGTGTTTCCTTATTAATTTTCTATCTGTCCATTAGTGTGAGTAGGATATTAAAGTCCCCTACTATTATTGTGTTACTGTTTACTTGCATTTTGATTATTGTTACTATTTGGCTTATTTACTTTGGTGCTCCTATGTTGGGTGCATATATATTTATAATTGTTATATTTTCTTTTTGGATTGATTCCTTGATTATCATGTAGTGTCCTTCTTTGTCTCTTGTAATGGTCTTTATTTTAAAGTCTATTTTATCTGATGAGTATTGTTACTCCCACTTTCTTTTGATTTCCATTTGCATGGTATATCTTTTTCCAACCCCCTCACTTTCAGTGTGTATGTGTCCTTAGATCTGAGGTAGGTCTTTTGTAGAGAGCATATATTGGGTTCTTATTTTTGTATGCATTCAGCCAACCTGTGTTCTTTGCATGGAGTTTTAGGCCATTTACATTTAATGTAATTGTTGATAAGTATGATTCACTTTATTGTTTTTAATTTGTTTTCATAGGCCTTATCTTTCTCTAGTGTTTCCTGTTGAGTGAAATTCCTTTAGCAATTTTTGTAAAGCTGTTTGGATGATGCTGAATCTTTTTAAATTTTTCTTATCTAAAGAGTTTTTTATTTCTCCTTCAAATCTGAATGAGATCCTTGCTGGATAGAATAATCTTGAATGTAGTTTTTTTTTTTTTTTTTTCCTTTTATCACTTTAAGTACATACTGCCACTCCCTTCTGGTTTGTAAAATTTCTGTTGAAAGATCAGCTGGTAGCCTTATGGGGATCCCCTCATACATTATTTCTTGCTCTTCCTTTCCTGCTTTGAATATTTGTTCTTTGTGATTAATTTTTGTTAGTTTGATTAATATGTGTCTTGGCATGCTTCTCCTGGGGTTTATGCTGTATGGAAATCTCTGGGCTTCCTGGATTTGGATGGTTATTTCCTTTTTCACATTAGGAAAATTTATGACTACAGTCTCCTCAAATATTTCTCATACCCTTTCTTTTCTTCTTCTGGGAGCAATATTATTCTAATGTTGTCCCAGAGGTCTTTGAAACTGTCCTCATTTTATTTCATTATTTTTTTCCTTTATTCTACTCTGGCTCTGTTATTTCCAACATTCTATGTACCAGCTCACTTATCTGTCCTTCTGCCTAAGATAGTCTGATATTGGCTCCCTCTAGTGTATTTTTTAGTTCAGTTCAGTTCAGTTGCTCAGTCGTGTCTCTCACAACTCTATGGACTGCAGCACACCAGGGTTCCCTGTCCATCACCAACTTCATGAGCTTGCTCAATCTCATGTCCATCAAGTCCGTGATGCCATCCAACCAGCTCATCCTCTGTCATTCCTTTCTCCTCCTGCCTTCAATCTTTCCCAGCATCAGGGTCTTTTCCAAAGACTCAGTTCTCATTAAGTGGCCAAAGTACTGGAGTGTATTTTTAATCTCGGTTATTTTGTTGTGCATTGCTGATCATCTGTTCATTTAATTCTTCTAGGTCCTTGTTAAACCTTTCTTGTATCTTCTCAGTATGTGCCTCCAGTATATTTATCTGTGCCTCCATTTTATTTCTAAGATATTGGATCATTTTTACTATCAGTACTCAGAACTCCTTTTCAGGTGGACTGCTTATTATATTTGTTTGTTCTTGTCAGCTTTTAATATGTTCCTTCATCTGCTGCATGTTTTTCTTTCATTTTGTTTAATTTACTGTGTTTTAGGGTCTCCTTTCTTCAGGCTGGAGGGTCATAATTTCTCTTAATTGTGTAGTATGACCCCTGTGGGTGGCATTGGACCAAAGCCTTGTGACGATTTCCCGACTGGCAGGACTTGTGCCTATGCTTTGTTGGATGGAGCTGTATATTGTCTCTTTAATGGGCTGTGCCATGTCCAGTGGTGTCTTTTGGGTGTCTATGGGTCTGCTATGGCTTTGGGCAGTCTTTCTACTAATGGGCGTGGTTGTGTTTCTGTTTTGCTAATGGTTTGACTTGAGGCATCTGGCACTGGATCTTTCTGGCCTTTGGGTGGGTCTTGGCCTTAATGTTGAGATGGAAACCCTTGAGAGGCTTTAATTTTTCATCAATTAATATTCCATGGGATTGAGAGTTCTCTAGTGATCCAAAGTCCTGGACTCCAGTTTCCTACCTCGGGAGTTTGGGTTCAACCCCTTACTGTAGCACCAAGACTTGACAGGCCTGACAGCAGAGAGGAAAAAACTCTAAGATTAATGGTGAAAGCAGCACTGATTAGCCAGGAACATCTGAAAAACTTGCACACTTACAAAGAGAAGAGAGAAAAAAGAGGCAAAAAAAGATAAAAATAAGAGTCATAAAAGAAGAGCGCAATCATGACTATAAAAAATAATAACATAATAAAATAAATTTATTTAAATATGACATTTTTAAAATGGAGAAAATAGCTTATTAAAATAAAAATTAAAGGAATAATAAAGAAATAATATGAGAACAATATGAAAAGGAAAGAAAAAGAGGAAAAATAAATGTAAGAGAAACAGGAAAAAAAAAAAAGAGAAAAATGTTTACGGAGTGCTAGTTTCATCTCAGTCACCCTAGGAGGCCCTCCAATGCTAGACTGTTCTCTGCACTTGCTGTTGGGAATTTATTGAGGTAAGGAGTATAACTTTATTTGGAAAGCTGGCTGACTGAGAAGATAGCAACCTAGTGTCTCAGAGAAACCGTCTTGTCAGAGTCTGGAAGCCAGGTCCTTTTACAGAGCTAGAGAGAGAGGCAATAGAGGAACTCAAATCAAAGGGCAGAACAGAAAGGGAGAGGCACTGGGACAGTAAAGTGAAAGGGAGGGAGAGGTGGTAGGGAAGCACTTTAGTTTAAAGTCTAGCAGAGGTATAGCGTTCTTTATGAGAAGCCATTATTTGTGATTATGATAACAAAAGCACTGAAAAGCAAGTCAAAGAAACACTTTTCAACATGGAGTCAGAAGTGGTTTCTTCTCTGCAACAGGGACACATCAGACTCTAATCTGTCCCTACTCTTGCATGTACTTGCCTCCAATGTCCACGGTTGCCTCAGCTAGTGAGTTTTCTTTTGTGGGAAATCTGATTGTCCTTTTATACATTCCATAGACACGTAGTATACCTAATTGATTGTGTGGATTTAATCCACATCTTGTACAGCTGGAGGAAAGATTTTTTGATCCTTTTCCTTAGCCACCCTGTCCATGGGATTCAATTTTGGTTTTATCTCCTCTTTGCATGTGGATCATCCACAGGAGTTTGCTACTGAGGCTGCCCTGGAAGGCTTGCATCTGTCCCAGTGATGTGGAGGTGGCACAGTTGCTTGGATTGTGGGGACCCTGGCAACAACAGGTACACAGGGGAGCTGGTGGCCACAGGCACAAGAGATATGCCAGTATGTATTAGGGTTTTTTCCTACCCTCTGGAAGTTCTTCCTTGGTGAGGATTGAGCATGAAGATGGCACAGTTGTTTGGATCATGGGGAACTTCATGGCACAAGGTGTGCACGGATGCCAGCGGCCATGGACGCATGAGACAAGGTGCTATTAGAGTCTTTTTCTAGCCTCTGGCAACTGTATTCAAAGGGTTTCCCTGGCTGGGGTCTTTCTTTATTCCTTGGCACAGCAGATGCTCGGAAAAAAAAAAACCCTGGCTGGGGTCTTTCTCTACTGTCCAGCACAGCAGGTGCTCAAATGGTCACCCTGTCTGAAATACTTCTCTATTGCTCAGTGCATCAGGCACTCAAAGAGCCACCCTCTCTTGGGACTTTCTCTATTGGTCAGCTGCCAGCGCCCACTTGTGGGGAGAGTGAGGCTATTGTGATGGTTCCACCCGCTGTGCATGACTCAGTAGTATCGTCCCACCTCCATGGCTGCCTGGATTTCCTTCAATAGCATTTCCTGCTGCAATCTCCTCCCTCATGTTCCCTCAGGCTGTCTCCCCAGAATCAACAGCAATCCTTGCCCTGGGATTGATTTCCAATCCCTATGCTCCAGCTCACACCCACCGCAAATACTGAAGGACCCTCCTCCCTATCCAGGGTGGGTAAGGCTCTGTGCTTCTCACTCCATTCAGACCATCATAGATCAGCTGCTGTACTCTCCCACAGTCTCAGATGCCTCCCCTCCATCCCCAGTTTTTCATTATGATGCAGGGACCTCTCCGCTGCTTCAGTTCCTTCATCCCTTAGGTGCAGGTCAAGTTGTATTCACTCTCCTCTTTTTTCCTTCCTTCCTTCATCCTACCGAGTTTTGTGCGGATATATATAATCCTTTCTGGTGGTCAGGGATTCCTATTAGCTCTCAGCGGTGCTATGTGAGATCCTCTGCAGGTATTCCTGATGCGTTCATGTCCACCTACTCCTCCACTATCTTGTCCTTTTGTCCCAAACTCTTGAAAAATAGCTTTATTCATTTATTTTATTTCCTAGGGTAAATCTTGAACTAGACACTTGTGAGATAATTCATGGAGTGTAGCTAAGCTCTAAATGACTTACAGATTGCTATTAAAGACAGAAAATAAGTTCTCATTTTATACATCAACTCTTATCAGTGTGGATGATCTCATTATTTGTGTCATGAATGACAGAGATTTTTTTTAATATTGTGATTTGTTACAGTAGGTTTTTTCAAACATTGTGTTCAATCATTCATTCATCTCTTCATTCTTTCACTCTTCCATTTACTCATCTGGCAAATATTTATTGCATTCCTTTTAAGTGACATGTATTGTACCAGTAATGATACTGCAATGAATAACACAGAAACAGTCTATGCCCTCTTAGAAATGAATAATTGTCAGAGAAAATAGAAACTGAAAAAGTTTTTGCAAGATTTATGATGAAGTATTTTGAGTGTGTTATACATACAGGAACGTCACTCAGTCGTGTCCGACTCTTTGTGGCCCCATGGAGTATAGCTTACCAGGCTCCTCTGTCCAAGGGATTTTCCAGGCAATAGTACTGGAGTGGATTGCCACTTCCTTCTCCAGCAGATCTTCCTGACCCAGGGATCGAACCTGGGTCTCCTGCATTGTAGACAGACGCTTTACCGTCTGAGCCACCAGGGAGTATGTTATAGGGAAATCAAAGTTTGGCTTATTAGAAAAAGTTTGCATGAAGTGATATTTAACCTGAGGCATTAAAAAGAAAGGAGTTAGCTAGGCCAAGTTAGTTAAAAGTGGGAATGAACATTTTTCCATATTGAAGGAATATCTTGTGAAAATGTTTGAGTGAAAAAGTTCATTGCATGTTCAATGGACTGAAAAAACAAAATAGTATAATGACCAGATTTATGTTTAATTAAGGCCTATGTAGAGACTGAATTGTAGGTAGAAAATGTATATAGAAAGAGACTGATGAGAATAATTTTTAGTAGTCAACATTAAAAATAATAACTATTTGAACTAGGATGGCAGTAGAAATGGAGAGAAGTGAATGAATTCCACAGAAATAATTAGGTCCAAAATGTGTAGGATGAATCATCTTAGGTTTCTGGTACTAGCAATTGAGTGGCTGGTAATTCCATTTAGTATAAAAGAAGTGGATTTGAAATGAAAATGTTGAGTTCAGTTTTAGATATATTGAATTAGTATGTCTGTGAGACATTCAAGTAGAAACGTTAAATAAGAAGCTAGATGAATAGATGTGAAGTTAGAGGAGAGTTATAGGGATTTTCAGCATCTAGATGCTAAAATTAAAATCAAAGTTGATGATACCAACTAACAGGAGAAGTTACAAAGAAAATATAAAAAATCTTAGAAGAGTTCACAAAGAAATAAAATGATGCTATTAAAGAATAACTTACACATGTTAAGAACTCAATATGTTTAGATTTATTCAAACTGAAAACCAATTTCATATGGAATTCATATATTTCAATAACGTTATTATTTCAGGTTTATTATTAGTAAGAAACATTTTTCCATTTTAGATCTGAAATAATTGTTCCCACTTCCCTCTGGATCACATTTTGTACCTCAACTTTAACACTTGGAGCTCCAGAAAAACATCTACTTCTGCTTCATTGACTATGTTAAAACTTTTGACTCTGTGGACCACAACAAACTGTGGACAATTCTTCAAGAGATGAGAGTACCAAACTACCTTATTTGTCTCCTGAGAAACCTGTATGCAGGTCAATAAGCAACAGATAGAATCAGACATGGAACAACAGACTGGTTCAAAATTGGAAAAGGAGTACGTCAAGGCTGTATATTGTCATCCTCCTTAGTTAACTTATATGCAGAATACATCTTGAGAAATGCCAGGCTGGATGAATCATAAGCTAGAATCAAGATTGTTGGGAGAAATATCAACGTCAGGTATGTATATGACACCACTCTAATGACAAAAACTGAAGAGGAACTAAAGAGCCTCTTGATGAGGATGGAAGAGAAGAGTGAAAAAGCTGGACTAAAACTGAGCATTCAAAAAACTAAGATCATGGTATCTGGTGCCATCACTTCATGGCAAATAGAACGGGAAAAAGTGGAAACAGTGACAGATTTTTATTTTCTTGGGCTCCAAAATCACTGTGGGTGGTGACTGCAGCCATGAAATTAAAAGGCTCTTGCTCCTTGGAAGGAAATCTATAAAAAACCTAGACAGTGTATTAAAAAGCAAAGACATCACTTTATTGAAAAATGTCAGTATAGTCAAAGGTATGGTTTTTCCAGTAGTCATGTATATAGGGCTTCCTTGGTGGCTCAGGAATCTGAATTCCTGAGAATCTGCTTCCAATGTGGGAAACCCAAGTTCAATCCCTGGGTCAGGAAGATCCCCTGGAGAAGGGCGTGGCAACCCATTCCAGTATTCTTGCCTAGAGAAGCCCATGGACAGTGGAACTTGGTGGGTTACAGTTCATGGGTTCACAAAGAGTCAGACACAACTGAGTGACTAACACTCACGTGTTTACATGAGAGTTGATCCATAAAGAAGTCTGAGTGCCAAATTATTGATGCATTCAAACTGTGGAGGTAGAGAAGATTCTTGAGAGTCTCTTGGCCTGCAAGGAGATCAAACCAGTCAATCCTAAAGGAAATCTACCCCGAATATTCAGTGGAAGGACCGTTGCTGAGTCTGAAACACCAGTTCTTTTGCCATCTGATGTGAAGAGCCAACTTATTGAAAAGACCCTGATTCTGGAAAGATTAAAGGCAAAAGGAGAAGGGGATAGGAGAGGATGTGATGGTTAGATAGCATCACTGACTCAATGAACATAAAGTGGAGCACCCTTTGGGAGATAGTTGAAGTCAGAGGAGCCCAGTGTGCTACAGCCCATGAGGTCTCAAGGAGTTGGATACAACTTAGCAACTAAACAACAATAACAAAAATAGTTCTAGAAACAAAGAGGGGTGGTGAGATAGGTCCTGAAGAGAATCAGCAGTTTCTTCCAAGACAGTTACCCCAGGGTAAGCCATTGCAGTTTCTCTAGTCTCAGCAAGTTAATCTACTCAGACAGAGTTGGAGAGAGGGTGCTTATACAGGCAAAGAAGACTAATCAGAATTTAGAGTTCCAATAACCCCAGTATCATCAGAATCTTCCCATAAATACTTATTCCAATTTTCAGGCTCCCATTTCTTCCCAATCAATACCCCCATTTTAGATGCAGACACCTGCAATTTGAGAATTGAATTTATACTGTGATTTGGCCACACAGAGAACAAGAGCCTGGGTTTGGTTTCTTCTAGGGCAGACATTAAAACTTCCAGGTATTTATACAATACTTAAGCTGGGAATTATAATTCTTGAGCTCAGGCTATCCTTTTCCCACTTTGTCCAGTTGAGTTAGGAACAACCGTCCAATCTCATTACACTCATTATTTTGAAAAAACAAAACAAAGCAAAACAAACAAAAACAAAGTATCAAAGAAAAGGTCACTCAGAACCTTGCTTTTTATAAATATTTAATGAGGAACATTCTATGATGGCATTTTTAATTCTCAACAGATATTTAAATCTAGACAGAAATCTAATATTTCCTTTTCATCATCACACTATAAATTATCAGTTCTCTATTCCCTACTGAAAGTAGAACAATTTACTTTTAAAATCAAATCAGATTAGAAAAGCAATTCTAGAAACCCAACAATCAATTCAGAAAATTGATCCTTAAGATTCTATTCCTCTAGAATCACTTATGATATCAAAATCTGCATTAGAGTTCCCTAGAGAAACAAAACCAAAAAGATGTAGGGTGTGTGTGTGTCTGTGAGTATGTGTTGACAGGGAGAGAGAGAGAAACAGGGACAGAGACAGAGAGATTTTTAACGAATTGCCTGACATAACTGTGGAAGCTGTAAATTCTGAATTCTACAGGGAAAGTTGGCAGATTAGAGACCCAAGGAAGAGTTGTTGATTTTGCAGCTCAAGTCTAAAGACAGTCTGGAGGCAGAATCCTCGTTCCTTTGGGAGATATCAGGTTGTTTTTTTTTTTTTTTTCCTGTGTAAGGTTTTTCAACTGAGTGACTGTGGTCCACCCACATTATGGAGATAAATCTTCCTTACTAAGATGTACTGATTTAAATATTAATCTCACAAAAAATACCCTCACAGCAACATTTAAACTGGTATTTGAGGGAAAATGTGGATACTGCAGCTTAGTCAAGTTGACATAAAATTAACAATCACAGAAAAGAAAAAAGTCTCATAATTTCTGATTCTGATCCTATTTACTTGCTTACTCAGAAGCACACCAAATTTTGAAATACTGCCTCATATCAAATAAATTGATATTTATTAAATGTCTACTGATAAAGTTTAGACCATATATTGATTCTCAGTTATAGTACAGGGACATTATGGTGCTAAGTGAACCAGGGAACAATAAAAGCTTATGTTGAAAATGTTGATGCATGTTTCAAAATGGATTTTAGACAATCCTGGGTGTTTATTAGGACTGATGTTGAAGCTGAAACTCCAATACTTTGGCTACCTTTTGCAAAGAGCTGACTCATTTGAAAAGACCTTGACGCTGTGAAAGATTGAGGGCAGGAGGAGAAGGGAACAACAGAGGATGAGATAGTTGGATGGCATTACCGACTCAATGGACATGGGTTTGGGTAGACTCCGGCAGTTGGTGATGGACAGGGAGGCCGGGCGTGCTGCGGTTCATGGGATAGCAAAGAGTCGGACATGACTGAGCAACTGAACTGAATAGTTATCTTTACATTTTTCTAGTGTTTAAAATTATATTGTTCAAATTTGCCTGGGGAGAGGGTTAAATAATTTAAAATTAAAATTTCAATAAACTTCAATTAAAGTGATTTTTGTTTTAAACTTCCAAGTACAATGTTCTATCACTTAAGTTTCACTGAGTCCCAATTTTCTTTTCTTTTTTTTTTTTTTTTTGTAAAACGGCAATGGTCATGAGACAAGGCTTCAATTTTTGCATTTATAATACTATCAAAGGATCATTTTCTCTAGAAAATTGTAATGCAATCCAGGGTCTTTTAGAAAATAACCGAAGAGTGTGCCTACTTACGATAAACAAATCATATCTGCATCCTGAACTTTTGAATTCTAATGTAGTTGATAAACAATTCTTTTGAACCACCACAGGCAACTTGTCTTTATGTTTTATGTGACTATTGATAATTTATATGATATATATTAACGTTAAGGTGCTTTTTATCAGCATTTTTCTATGTGATTGACATTACCACTCTGGTAAGTATATCACAATGTCTAGAATGTTTGTCCTTAATCATGGACTTTTGCCTTATTTCCATTTCATTCACAGTTACCGACTTCCACAAAAAGTTATAATGACACTAAAAATAGAATTGTATATATATATTAATGTTTGAATGTTTTTTAACCTAGATTTTAAAGATGACTGTACTAGATCTGGAAACATTGAATTAATGGGGATAATTGCAACAAGGCTCAAGGAAATATCAAAATGTAATAATTGTTTATCAATTTCTACAAAAGTCTACAGATCTCCCAACCTGCTTATGACTATTCTGTAATGTATTTCTTAAGTGTTGAAAACTGTTGTTGTAAGACAGACAGACTGACTGACTCTATCACCCCCATAGTTAGAAAATAACATTTCAAAAAAGTTGAAAACAATACCTGGTTATTTTGCTTCCCATCTATGGTGAAGGAATCTGAGCAAGGCTTAGCTGGGTTCTGGGCTCAGAGTCTCATAAGATTGCAATCAACATGTTGGCTAGGCTGGAATTTGGTATCAACTTCCACGTTCATCTAGTTGTTCCTATGGTTGTAGCACTGAGACTCCTAATTTCTTCCTGGCTCTCAGAGGCCATTCACCTGCCCTAGTCACATCAGTTCAGTTCATTTGCTCAGTCGTGTCTGACTCTATGTGACTCCATGGACTTCAGCATGCCAGGCTTCTCTGTCCATCACTGACTCCCGGAGCTTGCTCAAACTCATGTCCATTAAGTCAGTTATGCCATTCTACCATCTCATCCTCTGCAGTCCCCTTCACCTGCTGTCTTCAATCTTTCAAAGCATCAGGGTCTTTTCCAATGAGTCAGTGCCTCACATCAGGTGGCCAAAGTATTGGAGATTCAGCTTCAGCTTCAGTCCTTCCAATGAATATTCAGGACTGATTTCCTTTACAATTGACAGGTTTGATCTCCTTGCAGTCCAAGGGACTCTCAAGAGTCTTCCTCAACACCACAGTTCAAAAGTTTCAATTTTTTGGTGCTAAGGTTTTATTATGGTCCAACTCCCACTTCCATACATGACTACTGGAAAAACTGTAGCTTTGGCTAGATGGATCTTTGTTGGCAGAGTACTATCGCTGCTTTTTAATATGCTGTCTAGGTTTGTCATAGCTTTTCTTCTAAGGGGCAAGCGTCTTTTAATTTCATGGCTGCAATCATCATCTGCAGTGATTTTGGAGACCAAGAAAATAAAGTCTCTCACTGTTTTCATTGTTTCCCCATGTTTTTGCCATGAAGTGATAGGACTGGATGCCATGATCTTAGTTTTTTTAATGTTGAGTTTTAAGACAGCTTTTTCACTCTCTTCTTTCACTTTTCATCAAGAGTCTTTTTAAATTTCTCTTCACTTTCTGCCATAGGGTGATGTCATCTGCATATCTGTGGTTATTGATATTTCTCCCTGCAATCTTGAGTCCAGCTTGTGCTTCATCCAGCCTGGCATTTCACATGATGTATTCTGCATATAAGTTAAATATGCAGAGTACCTATTTAGCCACATAGACATGACAGAGATTTGTTAACTTACTTTTAAAGGTCAGCAAGAGAATCTTTCACTTTAATCTTATAAAATGAAACCTCTTATAATGTAACCTTATCAAGGAATTGACATCCCATCACATTTGCCATATTCTATTAGTAGAAGCATGTCACAGACTCCATGTACATTTCAGAGGAAAGGAACACAGAAAAGTGTGACTCATTACATGTCACCTTTGTGTGACACCTTTCTTCCCATAACATATTCTTGTCTTCAACATTACAATGGTTATGCTGTTGCTACTGCTAAGTCGCTTCAGTCGTGTCTGACTCTGTGCGACCCCATAGATGGCAGCCCACCAGGCTCCACCTTCCCTGGAATTCTCCAGGCAAGAACACTGGAGTAGGTTGCCATTTCCTTCTCCAATGCATGAAAGTGAAAAGTGAAAGTGAAGTCACTCAGTCGTGTCTGACTCTTCGTGACCACATGGACTGCAGCCCACCAGGTTCCTCCATCCATGGGATTTTCCAGGCAAGAGTACTGGAGTGGGGTGCCATCGGCTTCTCTGATAATGATTATAGTGGATTACATTTAAAAATATATATATATATAGGCATGATAACTGCAAACACACAATTTGTAGTGACTCTACAATTTCCTAGAAGGCAATTTTAATGTACTGCTACATTTTCTACTTTTGGATTACAGAATCATTGTAAAATGAGTTAAATTCTTAAAATATTTGTGCAAAAGTAAACTAAATTCATAGACATCCTCTGATTAGATATACCATGCATCATCTGTTCTCATGTTTCCAAAGTAGTGTTTCCTTTCATGCATATCTTATTCCCCATCACTATCTAAAATAAGGATTTTGATTCATAGTAGTCATTTAGATTTTAGCAATAGGAAAAAGAAGTGGAAGCTTCACTGAAATACAGACTGCATTCAGTTTACAGAGAAGCTTCCTCTTAAAATGGCCAGTGCAGTATAAGTCACAGAAACTCAGCAGATGAGGGGCACATGGATGGACAGCAGCAGCCATTTATTTGCAGGGAGAAAGACTGCAGCCTTAGATTTGCCTTGTCAGACTACTTAATATGCTCTTCACAAAGCTTAAAGATGTTTGTTCTTTTGCATGCCAAGTGAATTGCTGCACAATGCTCTTATGTGAACTTCATGATTTGAAATTGGTTTTTCTGCCATCTAAATTCTACCTCTGATTAAAAAGATCATAGAAAAATAAAATTCTTTGTTGCCTTTTAATATATAATATATTTTGTTGTCCATATTAATCAATTTATACTCCCAATTATGAATTCAGTTCAATTCAGTCACTCAGTCGTGTCCGAATCTTTGCGATCCCGTGAATTGCAGTACACCAGGGCTCTCTGTCCATCACCAACTCCAGGAGTTCACGCAAACTCATGTCCATCGAGTTGGTGATGCCATTCAGCCATCTCATCCTCTGTCCTACTCATCCTTGCTCATCCCACCTTCAATCCTCCCAGAATCAGTCTTTTCCAATGAGTCAACACTTCGCATGAGATGGCCAAAATATTGGAGTTTCAGCTTTAGCATCAGTCCTTCCAAAGAACACCCAGGACTGATCTCCTTGAGGATGGACTGGTTGGATCTACTTACAGTCCAAGGGACTCTTAAGAGTCTTCTCCAACACCACAGTTCAAAAGCATCAATTCTTCGGTGCTCAGCTTTCTTCACAGTCCAACTCTCACAGCCATACATGACCAGTGGGAAAACCATAGCTTTGACTAGATGGACCTTTGTTGGCAAAGTAATGTCTCTGTTTTTGAATATGCTGTCTAGGTTGGTCATAACTTTCCTTCCAAGGAGTAAGCATCTTTTAATTTCATGGCTGCAATCACCATCTGCAGTGATTTTGGAGCCCCCCAAAATAAAGTCTGACACTGTTTCCACTGTTTCCCCATCTATTTCCCATGAAGTGATGGGACCAGATGCCATGATCTTCGTTTTCTGAATGTTGAGCTTTTTGCCAACTTTTTCACTCTCCACTTTCACTTTCATCAAGAGGCTTTTTAGTTCCTCTTTACTTTCGGCCATAGGGTGGTGCCATCTGCATATTTGAGGTTATTGATATTTCTCCTGGCAATCTTGATTCCAGCTTGTGCTTCCTCCAGCCCAGCATTTCTCATGATGTACTCTGTATATATGTTATATAAGCAGGGTAACAATATACAGCCTTGACATACTCCTTTTCCTATTTGGAACCAGTCTGTTGTTCCATGTCCAGTTCTAACTGGCTTCCTGACCTGTATACAGGTTTCTCAAGAGTCAGGTCAGGTGGTCTGGTATTCCCATCTCTTTCAGAATTTTCCGAAGAATTTTGAATTTCCACAGAACTGATAATTTCCCACAGAATTCTGAATTCCACAGATATTAAGAATTTAAATTAGCTTTTATTAAAGTGTAAAATGTTTTTCCATTTTTCTTTGTTGTCAAATCCATAATCATCTCTTAGACAGCAGACTTAGACTGCTTAGTCTCTTAGACTCATCCAGAGTTCCCTTTTTTCTTTCTTGTTTCAATGGAAATATTTTAAAACATTTTAAAATAATTTAAAACTTTGTGATTGAACAACAGCAAATTTTAAATAGTCATATTTGCAAAACCAATACAGTATTGTAAAGTAAAATAAAGTAAAAATAAAATTAAAAAAAAGAGAAAAAAGAAATATATGACAAGTATTAAAATATCTACAATGAATAGAAAATTAGAGACAATAACCTAGCAAATTTGAAAAAGTACATAGTATAAATTATAAAAATGCAAGATAAAATAATGCTTTTGAAGGTAGTGCCAGCAGGATGGCAAACTAGAAAGCTCCAGGACCTTGTTTCCCAAGTTCAGTTCAGTTCAGTTCAGTCGCTCAGTCGTGTCTGAATTTTTGTGACCCCATGAATTGCAGCACGCCAGGCTTCCCTGTCCATCACCATCTCCCAGAGTTCACTCAGACTCACGTCCATCGAGTCAGTGATGCCATCCAGCCATCTCATCCTCTGTCGTCCCCTTCTCCTCCTGCCCCCAATCCCTCCTAGCATCAGAGTCTTTTCCAATGAGTCAACTCTTCTCATGAGGTGGCCAAAGTACTGGAGTTTCAGCTTTAGAATCATTCCTTCCAAAGAAATGCCAGGGCTGATCTCCTTCAGAATTGACTGGTTGGATCTCCTTGCAGTCCAAGGGACTCTCAAGAGTCTTCTCCAACACCACAGTTCAAAAGCGTCAATTCTTTGGCGCTCGTCCTTCTTCACAGTCCAACTCTCACATCCATACATGACCACTAGAAAAACCATAGCCTTGACTAGAAGGACCTTAATTGGCAAAGTAATGTCTCTGCTTTTGAATATGCTATCTAGGTTGGTCTTAACTTTTCTTCCAGGGAGTAAGCATCTTTTAATTTCATGGCTGCAGTCACCATCTGCAGTGAGTTTGGAGCCCCACAAAATAAAGTCTGACACTGTTTCCACTGTTTCCCCATCTATTTCTCATGAAGTGATGGGACCAGATGCCATGATCTTCGTTTTCTGAATGTTGAGCTTTAAGCCAACCTTTTCGCTCTCCTCTTTCACTGTCATCAAGAGGCTTTTGATTTCCTCTTCACTTTTTGCCATAAGGGTGGTGTCATCTGTATATCTGAGGTTATTAATATTCCTCCTGGCAATCTTGATTGTAGTTTGCGTTTCTTCCAGTCCAGCGTTTCTCATGATGTACTCTGCATAGAAGTTAAATAAACAGGGTGACAATATACAACCTTGATGTACTCCTTTTCTATTTGGAACCAGTCTGTTGTTTCATGTCCAGTTCTAAATACTGCTTCCTGACCTGCATACAGATTTCTCAAGAGGCAGGTCAGGTGATCTGGTATTCCCATCTCTTGAAGAATTTTCCACAGTTTATTGTGATCCACACAGTCAAAGGCTTTGGCATAGTCAATAAAGCAGAAATAGATGTGTTTCTGGAACTCTCTTGCTTTTTCCATGATCCAGCGGATGTTGGCAATTTGATCTGTGGTTCCTCTGCCTTTTCTAAAACCAGTTTGTACATCTGAAAGTTCACGGTTCATGTATTGCTGAAGCCTGGCTTGGAGAATTCTGAGCATTACTTTATGAGCGTGTGAGATGAGTGCAATTGTGCCGTAGTTTGAGCATCTTTGGCATTGCCTTTCTTTGGGATTCGAATGAAAACTGACTTTTTCTGGTCCTGTGGCCACTGCTGACTTTTCCAAATTTGCTGGCATATTGAGTGCAGCACTTTCACAGCATCATCTCTCAGGATTTGAAACAGCTCAACTGGAAGTCCATCACCTCCACTAGCTTTGTTCGTAGTGATGCTTTCTAAGGCCCACTTGACTTCACATTCCAAGATGTCTGGCTCTAGATTAGTGATCACTCCATCATGATTATCTGGGTCATGAAGATCTTTTTTGTACAGTTCTTCTGTGTATTCTTGCCACCTCTTCTTAATCTCTTCTGCTTCTGTTAGGTCCAGACCATTTCTGTCCTTTATTGAGCTCTTCTTTGCATGAAATGTTCCCTTGGTATCTCTAATTTTCTTGAAGTGATCTCTAGTCTTTCTCATTCTGTTCTTTTCCTCTATTTCTTTGCATTGATCGCTGAAGAAGGCTTTCTTATCTCTTCTTGCTATTCTTTGGAACTCTGCATTCAGATGCTTATATCTTTCCTTTTCTCCTTTGCTTTTCACCTCTCTTCTTTTCACAGCTATTTAAAGGCCTCCCCAAACAGCCATTTTGCTTTTTTGCATTTCTTTTCCATGGGGATGGTCTTTCCCAAAGGAAATATAAAATAAACAACTACAGACTGATTGAAATAACTTTATAGGAGCTTTAGGCTTCCCTTGTGGCTCAGTGGTTAAAAAAAAATTCCATGCCAATGCAAGAGACATTGGTTTGATCCCTGAACTGGGAAGGTCCTCTGGTGAAGGAAATGGTAACCCACTCCAGTATTCTTGCCTGAAGAATCTCATGTACAAAGGTGCCTGGCAATCTGAGTCCAGGGGGTCTCAAAGAGCTGAACATGACTTAGCAACTAAACAGTAACTAATAGGAGCTCTAGAAAAGTCAAAGGTCTTCCGGGAACCATGTGAATACCCAATCAAGCAGTATCCAACATTTGAAATAGTAGAAAATCTCCTGGCACTTTAATTCATCCATACCTCACACCCTCCTCAGCATGGTATGGCTGTGATATGTAGGAAGTGGTCCAACCTTGGTTCTCTCCCTATGGCCAAAAAAAGAGAGAGAGAGAGAGAGTGGAGATTGCTTGCAATTTTCTGCCATCTCTGAGTGAAACAACTTAGCATGCACACACAGACTGCAAGTGAAGGAATGGAAAAATATATTCTATATAAATTGTAACCAGAGAGAGTAGGGATATTTATAGCAGATAAAATAGACTTTAAGCCAAAAACTTCTATAAGATATAAAGAAGGTTATCACATAATGATAAAATGGTCAACTAATAAGAAGACAAAATATAACTAAATATCAAATATCAAAGCACCTAAATATAAAAAGCAAACACTGATGGATCTGAAGGGAGAAATAGCAATACAATTACGGTGGGGAACTTCAATTTACCACTCACAATAATAGTGAGAAAATCAAACAGGAGTGGGTAGATTTTGTCTTCTCCAGGGGATCTTCCCAAATCAGGGATCAAACCCAGGTCTCCCACATTGCAGGCAGATTCTTTACCAGCTGAGCCATAAGGGAAGAAAAAGAATATTGGAATGAGTAGCCTATCTCTTCTTCAGTGGATCTTCCTGACCCAGGAATATAACTGAGGTCTCCTGCATTGCAGGCAGATTACCAACTGAGCTACCAGGGAAGCCCTCATTAATGAAACAATTAATTTGAACAACACCATAAACCAAATGAACCTAACAGGTATATTTATAACATTCCTTTCACTAGCAGTGGGATACACATTCTTCTCAGCCACACTCAAAACCTTCTCTAGGATAGATCCTGTGGTACGTCACAAAACAACTCTGAACAAATTTAAGAAGATTAAAACCATACCAAGTATCTTATCTGACCACAATGGAATGAAACAGAGGGAAACTTGACAAATCACAAATATGTAAAAATTAAACTACACACTCTTGAAAAACTAAGTAAAAAGAGACAAAAAAGGACAATATATATTGAAAAAAAGTATCAATTCACCAAAGAGAAATAACAGTTATAAATATATGTCCACCAAACAACAGAGTTCCAATTTATATCAAGGAAACAACAGAAATGAAGGGAGAAATAAACAACTTCACATTAATAGTAGGAAAGTTCAAATTTCAACTTTCAATAGTGAGCATAACAAGCAGAAAGATGATCAATAAGGAAATAGATGGCTTATATATCAACATGACTAATTGAACTTACAATAATTATAGAGATGATTTCACTCAACACTAATAAAACACATATTTTCTCAAGTACACATATAACACGTCCAAGGACAAACTATGCAGTGGTTCACAAAACAAGTGCTTATCAATTTAAAAGGTTGGAATTATACAAAGTGTTCTTTGCTAATCACAGTGGAATAAAACAAAATCAACAGTAGAAGAAAACTGGGAAATTCACAATTCTGTTGAAATTAAACAGCACACTTTCAAATAATAGTGTGTCAAAGAAAAACATCACAAAAGAAATTAGAAAATATCTGGATATAAATGAAAATTAAAACACAACATACCCAAACTTATGGGATAAAGCAGAAGCAGTCATATGAAAGATATTATAGCTATAAATGCTTACATTACAAAATAAGAAAGGACTCAACTCAGTAACTTAACTTTATACCTTAAGGAACTAGAAAAGAGGGAACATGCTAAACTTCAACTTAGTAAAAAGTAAGAAATAGAGTGAAGAACAGAGATAATTCACTTTCCAAAATACTGCATTAAGTTTATCTTGATTACTGAGACTTTTAGTAGCTCCTTAAATTTTGTGCCAAAGGCCTCACTCTAGTCATGTTCCCACTGTAAAGTGAGTAACTGGACACAGGGACCTCTATTAAGCCTATATGCCTGTTTGCCAGCAAAGAGCAGGATCAGGAGAAGAAAAACCTCTACCTTATGTCTATATCCAAGCCTCACATCAGAGCATCAGTTTTGAATCTAAACACATCCAGAGACCTAGTTCAAGGGAGTCTTAGAAATGTATGTTTTTATTTTCTGATATCTGCAGAACATGAATGTAGAATAGAGTAAAGGTAGATTGGATAACGACTTCCAGTATACTATATATTAACCTCTTCCCCAAATCGCTCTTTTTCCGTCCAAATTCACATTCCTTTTTTTATATAATGTCCAGTTTTTTTTTTTTTTTTTACCATTCTGGTTTCTAATTATTTTTTAACCAGTTAAAATATTTTTGTAGTGTCTTTCAATTTATTCTATTATCTCTAATACTTTGATGCTCTTCATTCTGTTTGTAGTATCTGTTAACTTTGTCATTATAGATGGTATCCTCTGAACTTAAAAATATTTTTAATGTTTCAGTGTGAATCATTTTATTTTTCCTGTGGTAAACATATATTCTCTGTATTGTGTTAAATATTGCTTCTTCTGGTTGTATTCCCTGGAAGGCAGACTGTGTTTTTTTGGGGTGTGTGCTGTCAGTATTAATATTACAGATGACTCAGCAGACCCTGTAAGGAGTGCTGAAGATTGTCCCATTGTAACAAGAGAGCTTAACCTTTATAAACATTATCATTTTGACCAGTCTTTGGAGGCAGACTGCCTTGAGAAGAAAGTGCACCTCTGGGGAAGTTGGTTCTTTTCAGAAGAGGTAATCCCCATAGGAGCTGACAGCTAAAGGCTGTCACTTAGGCTTCACTCCATGCAACTGGGGGAAATAAGTTATCCATTTTTCAGGGGATCTAGGTAGCCTATCAAGGCATTCACCACAGTTGTTAAAGAGTTTTTTGTATTTGCTTCTAGTAGGTGTGCCCTGAGAGGTTCCAGGTACATTTATTGGCCTCAGGATTTCTGCACCAGATAAGTGGTGTAAATCAGAATTCATATGCCCATTTGGTGTCTTAAACATTATTTTTTATTGGAATATATTTTTTCACAGAAATTTTAGGCAGAGAAATAAATTCCTTACAGATTTTGCTGGCCAGTGGGTGCAATCTTTCCAATTTCCTTTCATTGAAGGGTTAGCCTTTCCAAAAGTCTCAGCTTTATGTTATTTCAAATATAATCCCCTGCTTTACCTTGATCCAAGAACAGATCTCTTATCTCCATATGGATTTAAGCTCTCATCCCCTATGTCTATATTGTATTCAGTAGGGCATCTCTAGATTACTAGTCAGATTGTTAATCTATCTTAGATTTTTTTTTCTGGCACCTTGGAATTATGTACGTGTGTATGCTCACTCGTATCTGACTTTGTGACTCCATGGATTGCAGTCAGCCAGGCTCCTCGGTCCATGGAGTTTACTGCAGCTCACTGGCTCCTCTGTCCATGGAATTTTCCAGGCAAGAATACTGGAGTGGGTTGCCATTTCCTACTCCAGGGGATCTTCCTGACCCAAGGATTGAACCCACATCTCCCGTGTCTCCTGCATTAGCAGGTGGATTCTTTACCACTGGGCCACCTGGGTAGCCTTTGGTTTGAATATTTACATATATTTAAACATTTTGGTTGTGCTGAATGTAACATGTATATGCGTGTTTGATATGCAAAAATTTTCACATTAGCTCTGTCCACTCTATATTTTGAAACAAAAACTCCAAAACCCTTCCATATTTCTACAATGGTATATCAACTTTTCTTCCTCTTTATTGCTAACATAGCCATTCAGACAATTTAATTATGTGCTTAGACATCCGATGTGAATATTAGAATATCAATTAATTGTTTATGTTAGGGTTTAGTTAATTTTGAAATCTTTTATAAAGAGCCTCAATATTCTTAACTAAATATAAAAATATATTTGTATCTGATCATTTAAAATATTCAGATGATACTTAAGGAGTTTCTTGACCTAATTTAATACAAAGACCAATTTATGCACTAAAATAGAAAAATTATTTTCAGGAATATACAATAAAGTATTACTTGGTACATTTTACATAAAATTTTAGTAATAGAAGGTATATTTAATTTATAAATTTCTATATTTAGACTCTTCAATACACAGTTAAAATGAGAGGAAAATTGAACTCCAAAACACCATCATCTCTCTGAAGCAGTAAATGCTGCATGTTCTAGGCATTTGAAGTCTAAGTAAACAATAATGATGGAGATGGGTACTGGGATATTTGCAACTGGGTTTATAAATAAATTCTGGGCTTTCTATACCCTTCAGCCATTCTATTTGTATAGACAATTCAGAGTTGATTCTTCTGAGAGTGTATGTTTAGCTATGACTGACATAAATAAATTGTAAACATCACAGTTTAAAGTATTATGTAATAATAATAATATTATATATTATTATTAAATATCTCCTCAATTTTGAGGCTAAAACTCCAATACTTTGGCCACCTGATGCAAAGAGCTGACTCATTTGCAAAGACCCTGATGCTGGGAAAGATTGAAGGCAGCAGGAGAAGGGGACAACAGAGGATGAGATGGTTGGATGGCATCACCAACTCAATGGATATGAGTTTGGGTAAACTCTAGGAGTTGGTGATGGACAGGGACGCCTGGCATGCTGCAGTCCATGGGGTCACAAAAAGTCAGACACGTCTGAGCGACTGAACTGAACTGAACTGATCCTCCACTTTAATGAAGTTTATCTCAAGTAACAATTTCTTAGCAGAAGAAAGCATAAATCTACTTTAAAAATTACATATTACATAACATTTTTATATTCAAAATATGTATATTTTACAAAGTATAAATATTTAAGCATTATTTATCTATGGAGAAAAATCTATATGTTTTAAATCACCTTTTTAACTTTCCCAAATCTCTCTCTCTTTTTTTTATTGACAATTTTCTGCTCACAAAGGGAATGTTTATGCAGGTAAATAATAAAAAATGTGTATCCCTATGGTTCAAGTTAAATCATTGATTTAAATCATTTAAATAAATAATGTTTCTCAGGAGTACAGGTACAAAATATGCTATTAAAATGTTAAGACAGCATAAAGGTTCAGTTAAGTTCAGTTCAGTTGCTCAGTCATGTCGGACTCTTTGTGACACCATGAATTGCAGCACGCCAGGCCTCCCTGTTCATCACCAACTCCCAGAGTTCACTCAGACTCATGTCCATCGAGTCCGTGATGCCATCCAGCCATCTCATCCTCGGTCGTCCCTTTCTCCTCCTGCCCCCAATCTCTCCCAGCATCAGAGTCTTTTTCAATGAGTCAACTCTTCTCATGAGGTGGCCAAAGTACTGGAGTTTCAGCTTTAGAATCATTCCTTCCAAAGAAATCCCAGGGTTGACTTCCTTCAGAATGGACTGGTTGGATCTCCTTGCAGTCCAAGGGACTCTCAAGAGTCTTCTCCAACACCACAGTTCAAAAGCATCAATTCTTCGGTGCTCAGCTTTCTTCACAGTCCAACTCTCACATCCATACATGACCACAGGAAAAGCCATAGCCTTGACTAGACGGACTTTTGTGGGCAAAGTAATGTCTCTGCTTTTGAATATGCTATCTAGGTTGGTCATAAATTTTCTTCCAAGGAGTAAGCGTCTTTTAATTCCATGGCTGCAGTCACCATCTGCAGTGATTTTGGAGCCCCAAAAAGTAAAGTCTGACACTGTTTCCACTATTTCCCCATCTATTTGCCATGAAGTGATGGGACCAGATGCCATGATCTTCGTTTTCTGAATGTTGAGCTTTAAGCCAACTTTTTCGCTCTCCTCTTTCACTTTCATCAAGAGGCTTTTTAGTTCCTCTTCACTTTCTGCCATAAGGGTGGTGTCATCTGCATATCTGAGGTTATTGATATTTCTCTTGGCAATCTTGATTCCAGCTTGTGTTTCTTCCAGTCCAGCGTTTCTCATGATGTACTCTGCATAGAAGTTAAATAAGCAGGGTGACAATATACAGCCTTGACGTACTCCTTTTCCTATTTGGAACCAGTCTGTTGTTGCATGTCCAGTTCTAACTGTTGCTTCCTGACCTGCCTACAGATTTCTCAAGAGGCAGGTCAGATGGTCTGCTATTCCCATCTCTTTCAGAATTGTCCACAGTTTATTGTGATCCACACAGTCAAAGGCTTTGGCATAGTCAATAAAGCAGAAATAGATGTTTTTCTGGAACTGTCTTGCTTTTTCCATGAACCAGAGGATGTTGGCAATTTGATCTCTGCTTCCTCTGCCTTTTCCAAAACCAGCTTGAACATCAGGAAGTTCACAGTTCACGTATTGCTGAAGTCTGGCTTGGAGAATTTTGAGCATTACTTTACTAGTGTGTGAGATGAGTGCAATTGTGTGGTAGTTTGAGCATTCTTTGGCATTGCCTTTCTTTGGGATTCGAATGAAAACTGACCTTTTCCAGTCCTATGGCCACTGCTGAGTTTTCCAAATTTGCTGGCATATTGAGTGCAGCACTTTCACAGCATCATCTTTCAGGATTTGAAACAGCTCAACTGGAATTCCATCACCTCCACTAGCTTTGTTCGTAGTGATGCTTTCTAAGGCCCACTTGACTTCACATTCCAAGATGTCTGGCTCTAGATTAGTGATCACATCATCATGATCATCTGGGTCGTGAAGATCTTTTTAAAGGTTAGTGAATACAAATCAAAGTGCAAATGTTATAATGTTATAATCATCATATTCCAGAAATTGATGTGAAGTATATGTGAGGCTGGTCCAGATTTTGTTGGGGAAAGTAAGTTCTTTATGTGCTGATATTCTACCACTATCAAGACATTTTTAGGTCCAGAGTATTCTTTCTATATTAATGAAGTGACAACTAGATTTTCAAAAGGAAGATATTTTCCCTAAAAGCATGAGCAGTTATATGGCTAACAAAAAGCTTATTCAGTGACCTGGAAATTGGTACTGATGAAGACAAAATGGACAATGAATGTGAGTGGATATAGTTCTAAAGATACTTTTAAAGTCAATGTCCAAAGCTATACTCCTTTTCTTTTCCTAGAATTCTTCTCTTCTTCCTGTATTACTTGTCAATAAAAGAATGTTCTTCCCTTTTTTAACAAACTAAAATACCTTTGATTCTTTCATTCATTCTGATATCTAATATTTGAATAAATCATATTGATTCTATATGTCTAGTTAATTTGTCAAATCTATAGCTTCTTCTTCATCTCCACCATCTTTACCTTTGAGTTAATCCAATAATTCTCTCCCATTTCCTACCCAGACTGTTTTGATATTTCCCCACATTGATTTTTCTCTAGTTTGTGTTTTTTTTTTTCCTTTTGAGATCAGGAACTGTGTTTTGCTATATTGTATCCCAAATAGTGTTTCACATATAATAAATATCCTTCTTTTTTTTTAAAAGAGTAGTTTTACTGGGCTATATTTCACATGCCATAAAAATTCATTCTTTTAAACTTACACTTCAGTGGTTGTTCATATAGTTAAAGATTTATGTGATCATCAGCTTTATCTAATACTAGAATACTTTAATCACCCCCAACAGAAAACCCATAACCATTAGCAGTCTTTCCACAGCTCCTCTTCATCTTAGCCACTGTGCAACCACTAATCGATTTGCTTTTTGTCTTTAGGATTTGCCTAGATAAATATTTCATATAAATGTAATTGTATATTAGTGGGCTTCTGGAAATATTTTTTTTTTCACTTAGTGTAATTTTTTTTCAAAGTTTATCCACGCTAAATAACATATCAGTACTTTATTCCCTTTTTATTTCTGAATACTACTTCATTGTACAGTTAAACCACTTTTGTTTACCCATTCAGCCATTTGTGGACTTTTGGGTGGCTTCTTTTGGCTAGTAAGAATAATGCTGCTATAAACATTCATGTTGCCTGCTTTTGTGTTTCTATTTTTCTATGTTTCTATTTCTTTGTATATGAAAGTGAAGTCACTCAGTCGTGTCCGACTCTTTGCGACCCCACGGACTGTAGCCTATCAGGCTCCTCTGTCCATGGGATTTTCCAGGCAATAGTACTGGAGTGGATTGCCATTTCCTTCTCCAGGGGATCTTCCCGACCCAGGGATTGAACCCGGGTCTCCCACATTGTAGACAGACATTTAACCCTCTGAGCCATCTAGGTCATATGACAACACTATTTTTGACTTTATAAACACCATCCAGAATGCTTTCCAAAATGGCTACACAATTTTATATTTTCATCAGGAGTATATGATGGTTCCAATTTCTCCAAATCCTTGCACATATTTCCTATGGTCCATTTTTTGTTTTTATTTTAGGCAATTCTAGAGGGGGTAACAGTGTCTTGCATTTTTGACTTGCATTTCCCTAATTAGAGAAATATTTTTAAAATGTTAGTTGAAAGAATGAGTGAATGATAAACTGCAGTTTGATTATATATTGTTGTTGTTGTTCAGTCATGAAGTCATGTCCAACTCTTTGTGACCTTATGGACTGCAACATGCCAGGCTTCCCTGTCCTTCACTATCTCCTGGAGTTTGCTCAAATTCATATCCATTGATCAATGATTTTATTTAACCATTTAATTCTCTGACATCCCTTTCTCCTCCTCCCCTCAATCTTTCCCAGCACTAGGGTCTTTCCTGATGCAATCAGCTCTATACATCAGGTGGCCAAAGTACTGGAGCTTCAGCTTCAGCATCAGTCATTCCAATGAATATTCAGTGTCCATTCCTTTAGTACTGACTGGTTTGATCTTGCAGTCCATGGGATTCTCAAGCGTCTTCTCCAATGTCACAATTTGAAAGCATCAACTCTTCTGTGCTCAGTATTCTTTATGGTCCAATTCTCACATCTGAGCATGACTACTGGAAAACCATAGCTTTGACTACACAGATCTTTGTTGGTAAAGTGATGTCTCTTCTTTTTAATATGTTGTCTAGTGTTATCATAGCTTTCCTTTCAAGGAGCAAGCATTTTTAATTTCATGGCTGCAGTTACAGTCTACAGTTATTTTGGAGCTCAAGAAAATAAAATTTGTCACTATTTCCACTTTTTCTCCTTCCATTTGCAATAAAGTTATTACCTACATGTATATGTATAATGTTATTATACATATCACTTTAAAGAGAAAAATGATAACTAATTTTTTGTGACTTATTTTCAGTGTTTTAGATAGAGTTAAAATTTCCCTATGATTGGCATCTATTCTGTTTGTTTTCTAATGTCATTTGTTTCACAGTGGATTTCTCAAATGTACTTCAAGGAGCAAACCTGAAAGAAATAGCTGTATTACCTAAACTTTGAGGAAGAAAAAACCCTGTGTGCCTATGTAGCAATTCTTTGTGTGCACATTTTCTCCATTCTTCACTGGCATTACTTTAAGTTTAAAATGGGCTTCCCCCATGGCTCAGCAGTAAAGAATCAGCCTGCAATACAGAAGACACAGGAGACACAGCATTGATCCCTGAATCAGGAAGGTCCCCTGAGGAGGAAATGGTAACCCACTCCAGTATTCTTGCCTGAAAAATCCTATGGACAGAGGAGTCTGGCAGGCTAGAGTCCAAAGGGTGGCAAAGAGTGGGACATGACTGAGCAAATGAGTGAGCAAGATGCTATAGGTTACAAGTTGAAAATAAAATAAAAGTATTAAACTGAATTATTTTAATTTCTATTTAGTGTATTTAACTTCTACTTTACCATATTAAGTTGACATATTTTAGAACTCAAGAAATAACTTCAAACCAAGAAAGAAAAAAAAAAACAAACAACAACTGTCCCACTCACTGGAGTTTGAAAGACATTTTTAAAATGTTAACAAAATAGTGTGATCCCATAAATGACAATAAAAAGTATCACTGGTAATATATAGGCCTTATCATGAGCTTCAAAGCATGAAAGTGAGAGTGAAAGTGAAAGTTGCTGAGTAGTGTCTGACTCTTTGAGACCCCATGGATTATACAGTCTATGGAATTCTCTAGGCCAGAATACTGTAGTGTGTAGCCTTTCTCTTCTCCAGGGGATCTTCCCAACCCAGGGATTGAACCCAGGTCTCCCACATTGCAGGCAGATTCTTTACCAGCTGATCCACAAGGGAAGATCCCTTCAAAACCTAGAAGGTATTTTTATTTCATATGAATCTTTTTAAACTATGGATCTTAAGTCTTTACATTAAAATAAAGGAAACCCTGTTTACCTGCTGAATCTTTAGCTAGAACTAGTCTTAGGAAACAATGACAGTGGTGTAAGTAAAAAAGTATATAAATCAATACAAATCAAAACCACAATGACATACCATCTCACACTGGTCAGAATGGCTGCCATCAAAATGTTTACAAATAATAAATGCTGGAGAGGGTGTGGAGAAATGGGAACCCTCTTACACTGTTGGTGGGAATGCAAGCTAGTACAGCCACTATGGAGAACAGTGTGGAGATTCCTTAAAAAATTGGAAATAGCCTGCCATATGACCCAGCAATCCCTAAGCTGGGCATACACACCAAGAAAACCAGAACTGAAAGAGATACATGTACCACAATGTTCATCGTAGCACTGTTTACAATAGCTAGGACCTGGAAGCAACCTAGATGTTCATCAGCAGACCAATGGATAAGGAAGTTGTGGTACATACACACAGTGGAATATTACTCAGCTATTAAAAAAGAACACATCTGAGTCAGTTCTAATGAGGTGGGTGAAACTGTAGCCTATTATACAGAGTGAAGTAAGTCAGAAAGAGAAACACCAATATAGTATATTAGCACTTATATATGGAATTTGGAAAAGCAGTAATGACGACCCTATATGCAAGACAGCAAAAGAGACACAGATGTAAAGAACAGGCTTTTGGACTATGTGGGAGAAGGCAAAGGTGAGAGAGTTTGAGAGAATAGCATTGAAACTTGTATATTACCACATGTAAAATAGATGACTATGCAAGTTCAATGCATGAAGTAGGGCAGTAAAAGCTGATGCTCTAAGACAACCCAGAGGGATGGGGTGCTGAGGGAGGTGGGAGGGGTCTCAGGATGGGGAGACATATGCCCACCCTTGGTTGATTCATGTTGATGTATGACAAAACCACCACAATATTGTAAAGTAATTAGTCTCCAATTAAACTAAATAAATTTAAAAAATAATAAAATAAAATTTTAAAAAACAAATATAAATCAAAGATATAGTTGAACGAGTTTTTATTGTTGTTCAGTTGCTCAGTTCGGTCTGACTCTTTGCAATCCCATGAGCTGCTGCATGCCAGGTTTCCCTGCCTTTCACCATCTCCCAGAGTTTGCTCAAACTCATGTCCATTGAGTCAGTGATGCTATCCAACCCCCTCATGTTCTGTCATCCTCTTCTCTTCCTGCCCTCAATCGTTCCCAGCATCACGGTCTTTTCCAGTGAGTTGTCTTTTTGCATTAGGTGGCCAAAGTATTGGAGCTTCAGCTTCAAAATCAGTCCTTCCAATGAATATTCAGGACTGATTTCCCTTGAGATTGACTGGTTTGATCTCTTTGTAGTCTAAGGGGCTGTCAAGAGTCTTCTCTAGCACTACAGTTTGAAAGCACCAATTCTTAGATGCTCAGCCTTCTTTATCATCTAACACTCACTTCCATACATGAATACTGTAAAATCATAGTTTTGACTATATGGACCTTTGCCAGCAAAGTGATGTTTCAGCTTTTTAATACACTGTCTAAATTTGTCATAGGAGCAAGTGTCTTCCAAGGAGCAAGTGTCTCAATTTCATGGCTATAGTCACCATCTGCAGTGGTTTTAGAACCCCCCAAAATAAAGTCTCTCACTTTTTTTTTCCATTTTTTTCCCCATCTATTGGTCATGAAGTGATGAGACCAGATGCCACGATGTTAGTTTTTTGAGTGTTGAGTTTTAAGCCAGCTTTTTCACTCTACTCTTTCACCCTCATCAAGAGACTCTTTAGTTCCTCTTACTTTCTGCCATAAGGGTGGTGTCATGTGCATATCTGAGGTTGTTGATATTTCTCCCAGCAATCTTGATTCCAGCTTGAGCTTCATCCAGCCTGGCATTTCACATGATGTGCTCTTCATGTAATTTAAATAAAGAGGGTGAAAATATATAGCCTTGACATATTCTTTTTCCAGCTTTGAACCAGTCTGTTGTTCCATGTCCAGTTCTAACTATTGCTTCCTGACCTGCATACAGATTTCTCAGGAGGCAGATAAGGTGGTCTGGTGTTCCCATCCTTTTAAGAATTTTCCACAGTTTGTTGTGAAATATAGAGTCAAAGACTTGAGAACAGTCAGTGAAGGGGAAGTAGATGTTTTTTTCTGGAGTTCCCTTGGTTTTTCTATGATCCAGCAAATGTTGGCAATTTGATCTCTGGTTCCTCTGCCTTTTCAAACTCCAGCTTGTACATCTGAAAGTTCTCAGTTCATGTACTGTTGAAGCCTAGCTTGAAGGATTTTGAGCATTACCTTGCTAGCATGTGAAATGAGTGCAATTGTGTGGTAATTTGAATATTCTTTGGCATTGTCCTTCTTTGGGATTGAATGAAAACTGACCTTTCCAGTCCTGTGGCCACTGCTGAGTGCCACTGCAGCACTTTAATAAAATCATCTTTTAGGAATTGAAATAGTTCAGCTGAAATTCCATCACCTAGCTTTGTTTGTACTAATGCTTCTTAGGGTCCCCTTGACTTTACCATGCAGGATGTCTGGCTCTAGGTGAATGATCACACCATCATGGTTATCCAGGTCATTAAGAGCTTTTTTTGTACAGTTCTGTGTATTCTTACCACCTTTTCTTAATATCTTCTTCTTCTGTTAGGTCCATACTGTTTCTATCCTTTATTGTGCTCATTTTTGCATGAACTAGTTTTTGAGGAATACCAATTTGGTTATTCTCCATGCTACTTCCCTTTTTAAAAAAGAATTATTTACTGGAATGCTGGGGTCCAGCCCCGGTGGATCCAGGGTAATTCAAAGGGGAGATGGCATCAGCAATTAGGAAATAATTATTTATTTAGAGATATAAAGACAGATTAAGAAAGAATAATGTAGTGGAGAAAATAATAGGGAAAAGAGGCTGTATTCCTTGGTTTACACAAGAAGCCAATAAAATCTCAAGACAAGAGACTTGCACCATCTATGTGAGGCCGCAGGTGCCCTCCCGGTCTCCCGAAGGAGTGGAGATGCAAAGCGCTTCCCCATTCAGGTCTTAGAAACCCAGGCAAAATTAGTAGACACAGTGAGCTTTTGTGTTCCAGATGGGAATTCAGCCTGAAAGGGAGAGTGAGAGAAAAGACGACACGGGAAGACCAGTCTTTCCAGGAACTGATCCAACTCTTTATTTTTTGGGGCAGCTTTTATGCCTCAGGTTGTACATAGAGATAAATGGAGAATATAAAGTCATGCAGGGTCAGTAGTCCTGACCTTTGTTAAGACAAGACACTTCTTAATACATACATACAAAGGTCTTAGGTGGTTTTACATCATCTTCTGGCCAGGGGGCCTGCTAACATTTTATGACCCTTTCTTTCTAATAATGGTCAGTCAACCAGAAAACTTATTTTCTCCAGAGGTGATTTTTCTTAAACCAGGAGCCACCCTCTGAAGGCACCAGATAAAGTTGCATTCCTATAGGGCAAAGGTTCAGTGGGCTATAATCAAGAAAAAAATTTACTAGCCTAAGGTCTAACATGCTTAATATCAAAGATTATTACTTATTTTTCCCATATGCCAGTTATATCAATTAATGTATATAAGGGACAAGGGATATGGAGACTTAGCAGAAAATATTGGTTCACCAATAAAACCCTCCACCAGTAAATTTCTAACAACCCACTAATACTACATTAATAATTTGTAACTTCTCATAAGATTCTGTATTTAGAAAGTTCAAAACATCTCATGCTTCTCACGGTTGGGAGGCTGTCAACAATTACGTGTGGTTGTAAGAGGCCAGACAAACTTGTTAGGCAGGCTAGAGAGCCATCAGAAGAGTTTTTGGACTGAAACACTCTTGTTATGCCCAGGAGACTTATTAACTGGAGCTCCAAGTTAGCTCCTTAGAGGAAGGTGGTGGGGGACAGCCCCCTGTCATGTCAGAAGAGTTGGTAGAAAGCATAACACAGTAAAGCAGGCAGATTCTGGTTTGGGGGGTGGATGCTCGAGAAAGTCCAGGGGGACCCCTGAGGCCTGATCCCGCCTTTGTGTATGTCAGGCCCTTTTCCTCATGACCTTTGCCATGGGCGGGATTCCCCATGCTGGCTCCTGGCACTGGAAGTCAAGGAATAATATCAAACAATACTTGAATCTATAAAACTATTCGAAAAACAACTTTAGTTTAAAAATTAAGGTTTTTTTTTTTTTTTAATTTTCATCTTCTAGAGAAACAAACCCTGAAGCTAGGCATTGTACTGGGTTCAAAGTACCATCTTGATAGCATGATGTATTTTATACTTCAGGGAAAAAAATGATTTAGGTATGAGCATTAAAAAAAACCTCATCTTACAGTTATTGTTCTATGCTGTTCTGCCTTAAGCCCCTCTAGAGATGAATAAAACCAAGCTTTTACTTTCTAATGAAGTAGAACACTATTTATTATCTGTTCAGCCACAGTCTCAGAAATTTAAAACCACTGAAAATTACTCATTTTTATCCTGCCAACGAGATTTTATGAAAGAATTTAGTATGTTGTTTTCAAATCTACTGACTTAAATAAAGCTGATGGATATAAAATTGTATCAATAACATTTGATGTAAACAATCATAAATATTTAATAGCAGAATATTGGAATTCATTATAATTAGACTATTTAATATGGTTTAGTTTAGATTCTCAGATGGTCGTGAGCAGTAGTGATATTAAAGTTTATTACTTAATCATTTGAGTGGAAGTCACAGGCTCTGTTTGGTCTTCATTTTTTGTTAGTAAACCATTAAAAAATTAGAAGAAAAATATCATTTAAACCCTGGGAAGTTTGCTTAGATATTTGCTCAAGGTTTCTCTCTTTACTATCAAAAGAAATAGGATAAGGAATAGCAAATGAAGTTGTATTCTCCCCTTCTATATATAATCAGCGACACCACTAACAAATCTTTACTGAATGCATATCTTGTCTTCAAATTAGTGCTATGTATAACTGCATAATTAAAGTAACTGAAGATTAAAATTGGCTTTTGTTACTAAACCATGAGTACTTATTACTGTCAAGTTAATTAATTGGTGTTAGATTTCCAATAGCAATTACAACAAGAGATAATATGCAGCTGTAGTGCTATAGAAAACGTACTTGAGTGGCAGACCTAGAATTGAGCCCTGGTTTTGTTACCAACTGTGTATTCTTGGAATAAATCCCTTTGTTTTACTAAACTTCATTTGCTTAGTTAAGGAGACTGAATCTTTTTAAATTCTTTTCAACAATGTATTTTATGAATCTATCAAAGCAATGTACTCAGTAAATACCACAAGTATCAGTTGAATGCTTATCTTTTTAAGAGGTCTATCTTCAATAAAAAGCTTCACAGTATGCTGATTTGTAGGAAGGCAAACTATATTATTTGAACTAAAACAATCTTTCACAGTATAACTCTAAACACAATCCTAATAAATACATTCATTAATAAATTCGTTGATATACATTTTTCTCTTTTTTAGTATTTTAATTTGTTTTATTGACATTTATTAAGGTCTAGTTGTCACTATCTTCCATGCATAATCTACTCAATGTATATATATCCTTACTTTGACTGTGTTCTGATAGTCATATTTCTGGGCTTTCATTCTTTCATGTACCTGGTAGAATTGCACTTGCAGCTCCCATAGAGACTGACTGGGGCCATGTGCCTAACTGTAGTCAATTTGTTGTGAGCAGACATCACTTATAGAATGATCATTTAATTGTCAATAATTCAACATTCTCTTCTCCCTCTTGTGTAGGATTGACAATTTCTAAGTTGGTGATTTCTCTGTCAGTTTTGTCCCTGAGTGGCTATGAAGAGCAGTGACGACCAGATGAAGGACATATAACAAGAGCAAGAAATAAAACTGTTTTGTTTTTATCATTTACATTTTGGAATCCTTTCTACAGTATATCTTAGTTTGCCTTGATTAATGCAAATGGAACATCAAATGAAGTATTTTGAGTTGGTGCCTTTTCCAGATCTTTTAAAGTATTACATGCAATTGGAATAACTAGGCTATCCAAATTCATTTTAAAATATTTATTGAGATTTCACTTTTTTCTAGGCAGTAATCTAAGTGCTGAGGATATACCTAGATTGGTGAAAAAATTAGACAGTCCCTACCTTCATGTAGGGCTTCCCTGGTGGCTCAGAGGTTAAAGTGTCTGCCTCCAATGCAGGAGACCCAGATTCAATCCCTGGGTTGGGAAGATCCCCTGGAGGAGGAAATGGCAATCCACTCCAGTATTCTTGCCTGGAGAATCCCATGGTCAGAGAAGCCTAGTAGGTTACAGTCCACGGGGTCACAAAGAGTCGGACATGACTGAACGACTTCACCTTCAGCTTCACCTTCATGTAGTCAAGGCTATGGTTTTTCCATTAGTCATGTATGGATGTGAGAGTTGGACTGTGAAGAAGGCTGAGTGCCAAAGAATTGATTCTTTTGAACTGTGGTGTTGGAGAAGACTCTTGAGCGTCCCTTGGACTGCAAGGAGATCCAACCAGTCCATTCTGAAGGAGATCAGCCCTGGGATTTCTTTGGAAGGAATGATTCTAAAGCTGAAACTCCAGTACTGTGGCCACCTCATGTGAAGAGTTGACTCATTGGACAAGACTGTGATGCTGGGAGGGATTGGGGGCAGGAGGAGAAGGGGACGACAGAGGATGAGATGGCTGGATGGCATCACTGACTCGATGGACGTGAGTCTGAGTGAACTCCGGGAGTTGGTGATGGACAGGGAGGCCTGGCGTGCTGCAATTCATGAGGTCGCAAACAGTTGGACACGACTGAGTGGCTGAACTGAACTGAACCTTCATGGAGTATACATCACAATGGGTGAGCACAATCAATATTGTCCCTTTCCTTTCCAGATCTCCCTTCTGCCTCTTATCCTGTTCTGTACTTAAGATCAAAGTAACAAGCTTCCTTATTCTTTGGCTTCTCATTAGGTTTTGCCAGTGGAGCGTGCCTTCATAGGCAGAGGTTCACAGTTAAAGAATGAAGTTGATATATTTATTCCTCCAGTTCTCTTCCTGTCATCAAATCTGCAGGAAGCTATATCCTTTTACCAAAGATCATGAAGGTCATAACTCAAGTAAGGTGGTACTTTCCATGTCCCTTTCCAAACAGGTTTTTAGTCAATTGCTCCCCTTTTCCCTTTTAGAGCTGAGTGCTAGTCTCTTCACTGTTGCAATCCCTAGGGTATTGCACAATTCCTTGTTAGTTTTTCTAAATTCTGTCCACACTGTCACTAACCACATTATTAAATTCTCCTCAGATTACTTCTTTTGAACATATCTTACCCTCTCTAAATATTAAGGAAAACACACAATTTAGTGCAGGCATACCTTGGAGATATTGCATGTTTGGTTCTAGACCATGGCAATAAATCAAATATCACAGTAAAGCAAGTCACTTTGATTTTCCAGTGCATATGGAAAGTTATGCTTTCATTATGCTGTATTCTAGTAAGTATGCAATAGCATTATGTCTAAATATGTACTTATTTTATTAAAAAATAGTTTATTGCCAAAACATGCTAACCATCATCTGACAACAGAGGGTTGTCACACACTTTTACTTTTTATTAATACACAGTATCTGTGAAGTACAATAAAGCAAAGCACAATAAAATGGGGAATTCCTGTGGTTTAATTTTATTTGCCTTGTTAATTTAGATAAATGTATTAATTTGTATCAAAGAATTACAGTTTGCATCAATTCTCTGAAGATACTTTGTCACTCTAGTAATCTCCTACACCCAAAATACAGTATTTCAGATACTATAAGGTAGAAGTTTTCAATACAAAAAATCTGGATCATTATCCTTTTTCTATAAAAATCATATCATTATTTTTGAAATTTAAAAGAAAAAGCTTGACAAATATGGATGTATTTGGAGAATTTTCCCTTATGTTAGTCTTAAATGGCATTTTTAAAAAATGTTCTTTTTATTCAGTTACTAGATTTCAAATCTATATCTGCTTCACTGATTACATGAAAGTCTTTGACTGTGTGGATCACAAACAAACTGGAAAATTCTTACAGATGGGAATATCATACCACATTATTTGTCTCCTGAGAAACCTATATGCATGTTAAGAAGCAACATTTAGGAGCCTACATGGAACAACTGACTTGTTCAAAATTAGAGAAGGTGTAGGACAAGACTATATATATATATCATGCCTTCCAAAGAAATCCCAGGGCTGATCTCCTTCAGAATGGACTGGTTGGATCTCCTTGCAGTCCAAGGGACTCTCAAGAGTCTTCTCCAACAGCACAGTTCAAAAGCATCAATTCTTCGGTGCTCAGCCTTCTTCACAGTCCAACTCTCACATCCATACATGACCACAGGAAAAACCATAGCCTTGACTAGACAGATCTTAGCCGGCAAGGTAATGTCTCTGCTTTTGAATATGCTATCTGGGTTGGTCATAGCTTTCTTTCCAAGGAGCAAGCATCTTTTAATTTCATGGCTGCAGTCACTGTCTGCAGTGATTTTGGAGCCCCCCAAAATAAAGTCTGACACTATTTCCATGGTTTTCCCATCTATTTCCCATGAAGTGATGGGGCTGGATGCCATGATCTTTGTTTTCTGAATGTTGAGCTTTAAGCCAACTTTTTCACTCTCCAATTTCACTTTCCTCAAGAGGCTTTTTATAGTTCCTCTTCACTTTCTGCCATAAGGGTGGTGTCATCTGCATATCTGAGGTTATTGATATTTCTCCCAGCAATCTTGATTCCAGCTTGTGTTTCTTCCAGTCCAGCGTTTCTCATGATGTACTCTGCATATAAGTTAAATAAGCAGGGTGACAATATAGAGCCTTGACATACTCCTTTTCCTATTTGGAACCAGTCTGTTGTTCCATGTCCAGTTTTAACTGTTGCTTCCTGACCTGCATACAGATTTTTCAAGAGGCAGGTTAGGTGGTCTGGTATTCTCATCTCTCTCAGAATTTTCCAGTTTATTGTGATCCACACAATGAAAGGCTTTGACATAGTCAATAGGTACGTTTATTCCTAGGTGTTTTATTCTTTTTGATATGATTATAAATGGGACTGCTTCCTTAATTTCTCTTTCTAATCTTTCATTGTTAGTGTATAGAAATGAAAGGGGTTTCTGCACATTAATTTTGTATCCTTCAACTTTACTAAATTCATTGATGAGCTGCAGCAGTTTTCTGGTAGCATGTTTAGAAATTTTTATGTATTAGTCAGTTCAGTTACACAGTCATGTCCAACTCTGTGTGACCCCATGAACTGCAGCACGCCAGGCTTCCCTGCTCAACACCAACTCCTGTAGCTTGTGCAAACTCATGTCTATCGAATCAGTAATTCCAGCCAACCATCTCATCCTCTGCTGTCCCCTTTTCCTCCTGCCTTCATCTTTCCCAGCATCAGCATCTTTTCTAAGGAGTTAATTCTTCACATCAGGTGGCCAAAGTATTGGAGCTTCAGCATCGTCCTTCCAATCAATATTCAGGATTGATTTCCTTTATGATTGACTGGTTTGATCTTGCAGTCCAAGGGATTCTTAAGAGTCCTATCCAACACCCCAGCTCAAAAGTGTCAATTCTTCAGTTCTTATCTTTTTTACGGCCCAATTCTCACATCCATACACAACTCATGGGAAAACCAAAGCTTTGACTAGGTGGACCTTTGTCAGCAAAGTAATGTCTCTGCTTTTTAATATGCTGTATAGGATGGTCAAAGCTTTTTTTCCAAGGAGCAAGAGTCTATTAATTTCATGGCTGCAGTGCCCAGATGCAGTGATTTTGGAGCCCCCAAATTAGTCTCTCACTCCCCATTTATTTGTCATGAAGTGATGGGATGGGATACCATGATCTTAGTTTTTTCTTTTTCTTGGGGATGGTTTTGATCACTGCCTCTATCTATAGAGTCATGTATTCTGCAAACAACCCAATCAAAAAATAGGAAGTGGATCTAAATAGACATTTCTCCAAAAAGACACACCAAGTGGCATTAGTTTTCTTAATGAAATAGAGGAGATGAAGTTATCTTGATAAGAATTGCTTGGAAGAATGCCTTTTCTCAGCTGAAGTCTTTCAGGAAATTATACAATGTAACTTGGCTGTCTACTGATATAGTTGAAACCTGTAGACCTTAGGTATGAAGTTAGCAATAAAACTTGGTATTACTGCAGCACTTGAAATTACAAAGAAATGCTATTTTTCAACTTAATGGAATAGTTTACAGCTACATCTTTTAAATAGCTTAGTAGATAAGTTTTGCTTAAATAGTCTAGCATTTAATATCTGGTTGCCTTCAATATAATTAGACAGCTCTGGTCCTGAACACCTAATACTCAAGTAAAGTAGTAAGGACTATAACCCAGCTTATTCCATAGAATGGAGAGCCTAATAGTCATCTCTTTGGGATGCTGTATTATATACATCCAGTTCCTCTATTGCTGCCTGATAAAAGAATTTATTACTCTCTGACCACAAAGAAAAATAAAAAGATCCACTTTCCTGAGGAGTCATGTCATGTAAGAAAACTCGATTTGTACTGTTAGCAAGCACTCTTCCAGGACTACAGTTTTGAGAAAATGTAACCTTTGCTTCATTTTGGATTAAATCCTTTCTCTTTTTGTTACTGTATCTAATAGGAAAAGGAGTACATCAAGGCTGTATATTGTCACCCTGATTATTTAACTTATATGCAGAGTACATCACGAGAAATGCTGGACTGGAAGAAACACAAGCTGGAATCAAGATTGTCGGGAGATATATCAATAACCTCAGATGTGCAGATGACACCACCCTTATGGCAGAAAGTGAAGAGGAACTATAAAAAGCCTCTTGATGAAAGTGAAAGTGGAGAGGGAAAAAGTTGGCTTAAAGCTCAACATTTAGAAAACGAAGATCATGGCATCTGGTCCCATCACTTCATGGGAAATAGATGGGGAAACAGTGTCAAGCTTTCTTTTTTGGGGCTCCAAAATCACTGCAGATGGTGATTGCAGCCATGAAATTAAAAGACACTTACTCCTTGGAAGAAAAGTTATGACCAACCTAGATAGCATATTCAAAAGCAGAGACATTACTTTGCCGACTAAGGTCCGTCTAGTCAAGGCTATGGTTTTTCCTGTGGTCATGTATGGATGTGAGAATTGGACTGTGAAGAAGGCTGAGCGCCAAAGAATTGATGCTTTTGAACTGTGGTGTTGGAGAAGACTCTTGAGAGTCCCTTGGACTGCAAGGAGATCCAACCAGTCCATTCTGAAGGAGATCAGCCCTGGGATTTCTTTGGAAGGAATGATTCTAAAGCTGAAACTCCAGTACTTTGGCCACCTCATGCAAAGAGTTGACTCATTGGAAAAGACTCTGATGCTGGGAGGGATTGGGGGCAGGAGGAGAAGGGGATGACCGAGGATGAGATGGCTGGATGGCATCACTGACTCGATGGACGTGAGTCTGAGCGAACTCTGGGAGTTGGTGATGGACAGGGAATCCTGGCGTGCTGCGATTCATGGGGTCGCAAAGAGTCGGACACGACTGAGACTGAACTGAACTGAACTGAATATAGCTTGCTGCTGCTGCTGCTGCTGCTATGTTGCTTCAGTAATGTCCGACTCTGCGCGACTCCATAGATGGCAGCCCACCAGGCTCCCCCGTCCCTGGGATTCTCCAGGCAAGAACACTGGAATGGGTTGCCATTTCCTTCTCCAATGCATGAAAGTGAAACGTCAAGGTGAAGTCACTCAGTCATGTCCGACTCTTAGTGACCCCATGGACTGCAGCCTACCAGGCTCTTCTGCCCATGAGTTTTTCTAGGCAAGAGTACTGGAGTGGGTTGCCATTGCCTTCTCCATAATATAGCTTAGTTGTATGTTATTTTGAGTTGTGCTCTTTTGAGTTTCATGGGTATTTCCTTCGTGTTCTGTTCTGGGATACTAGTGGTAGAAAAGGTATGATACAGAGTTTAAAAAATGTTACTCATACTAAGGATTCCAAATTCTGAACCATATAAAATTACCATAACATTTTATTTCCAGTAAGTTTTAGACTTAAGCTTCCAGGACAGTGAAAATGATTTAGACAGTTGTTTAATATTCTCTATTAAGCATGGTTCATATAATGTGCAACAAGAGTGTTCAAGATACTTCATAGTAGATTTGATATATGAAAAGAATTAAAATATTTTGGTAGCAACAAAATATGAATGTGTTTTATAGCAATTATTGGAAATTCTAATTCCATACAGTGAAGAATAAAAGCCAATGATCCACAAGTTTAACATTATCAAATTATCTGCCATTTATATTAACTTTTCAAAAGTATTTGAGCTAATTCCAATATAAATTTAGAGAATTTTATTGTTAATTTTTAATAGAATCTTTGCTGCATGTAAGGTTTTATGGTGAGCTTATTTCCACTTAGGCTCTTTTTCTACCTTCCTACTAATTTCTCTTTTTACTTTTCTATTAATACTTAGATTGGCTCAAGTAGTTTTCTCCTTAAAATCCATCAAAAATCGTTCCCAACTTTTTTTTTCCCTTAAATCATGTGAAACTATTCAACATGGTATTATTTTTTGATTGTTTTAGCACTATACTTTTTTTTTTTTTTGAAATGGGCAGTAGTTGGAGGTGAGCAGAGCATTTCCTTTGAGCTATGTTAGCATATGGATTCTGGTCCTTTGGCAAGTGCAATAGAATAATACATTGCATTAATTTCTTTCATCTTTACATTTTGTAGAATTTTATCAGTGGGCTACCTTCTCCTTACAGTGCATGCAAAGATCTTAAGGAGAGAAATCTTGTAAGATAAAGGGGCTTGAAATCTGTAAAATCAGTGTAATAATTAGATATAGTAAATCCCATCTGAACTCTAACCAATATATTTTACATTATGGTTAATAATATGCAGAAAGAAAGATTTAATTTCATCTCATATCAGTACAAGTGTCATTGTTCAAACTGCACCAATATCTATTCCTCAACATGATAACTTATTCTAGCTTTGAAAGAGTTATTGAAAGCACTATGGGCTTCCAACGTGGTTCAGTCAAAAAAGAATTTTCCTGCAATAAAGGAGACCTGGGTTCTGTCCTTGAGTTGGCAAGATACCCGGGAGAAGGGAATGACTACACTCTCCAGCATTCTTGCCTGGAGATTTCCATGGGCAGAGGAGCCTGGTGGGCTACAATCCAAACCATGGGGTCTCAAAGAGTCAGACACGACTGAGCATCTAACACAGTACACACCTGAAAGCAGTAACTTCACTTTGCCTTATTTTCCAAATCACTGAAAATTAGGAGCCAGCATAAAACAATTTGAATAGATCATTTAGTACACACACACACACACACACACATACATGTATTTAGATTTTCATCAATATACACAATTACCTATTCATAATGTGGGTCTGATATCAGGATAATGCATTATAATTTAACATATGAGACTAAAATATCAGACTATCCTGATGTGCAAAAGCTAATATTGAAGTCATTTTTTAAAAGATAGTACGAAAAATGTGAACCTTCAGAAGTACGAACAATGTTAATTATAATCAGCATTCAGTTGAAATGCATGCTTAACTATTCAGAAAAAAAAGAAATTCAAAGCTTGAAAATTGGACATGGAAAATTATGCTTTTTATTTTAGCATCTATTGTATATATTTTTTTCTCCCTTTGTTGATAATTTTAAATTGAAGTATTGGGTTGTCCAAAAAGTTCTTTCAGATTTTTCCATGACATCTAACAGAAAAATCCAAATGAAATTTTGGACAACCCAATATAATAGACACTTATAAAAGTGAACAAAACATAAGTGTATTAGCTCGTTGGATTTTCAAAAGGTAAAATCTTCTGTGTAACCACCACTTAGACCAAAAATGAAACATTAGTAGCATAAGTACTTTGTCTTATCCTTCCTAGTCTTCTGCCTTGACAGGGTAACAACTATACTGAGATCTCTCTGCATATAATACTTTTACCTTTTTTTGAACTTGATATGATTCACACACACTGAAATAAATAATCTCTTTATCCAACATTAAACTTATGTGGTTCTTCATCATTATGTGTAGTTGTAGACCATCTTTTGATGTTCATGTGTTGAATTTCATTTGATTAAGAAACTACAATTTACTTTTCTTATTTCACTGCTAATACAATTTTGGATTAAATCTAGTTTTAGATTATTAGAATAGTGCTACTGTGAGCATTACTGTAAATATCTTTGGCTGAATATATACATTTATTAGGTAGATACCTAGGAGTATAATTGAAAGGTCATGGAATATTCATTCAATTTAGTAGATACTAACAGCTTTCCAAACTGAGTATATAAATATATACTCCAGTAACATGTGTGATAATTTTAGTTGATATGAATCAGTATCAAGTCTTCATATTGTCATTTTTTTACGAGAAATTCTAATGAGTGTAATATTCTATGCTTTAACTCTATAAAGACTAATACAGTTGAATAGTGGTCTTACAGTAACCTTCTTTCTATCCCCATTTGAGTACTGTGGGGTTTTTTTTTTTTTGAGTATCCATCATTTTATTATTGAATTATTGTTCTTCATATATAATGGATATGGGTCCTTTGTCAAATATATGGATTGCAATTATATTCTTCCAGTCTATGTTTGGCTTTTCATTTTCTTAATACTAATTTAGATAAAAGAGAAGATCTAATTTAATGTAGTACAATTCACCTTTTTCTCGTTTATAGTTACTACATTTTATCCTATTAAATGCCTTTGTCAGCCTCCAGTTTATGAAGAAATTTTTATTATTTCATATAAACAGTTTATTATTATACCTTTTACATTTAAACAATCCATTAGGAATTGATATTTGTACATGGTATGAAGTAGAGGTCACAATTCTTTAATTCCAATCAATTGAATCTTATTTTATTAAAAAGAACACCCTTTCTCCAGGCACTGCAGTATTATATTTGCCATAAAACAAGTGAATCTATATGTGAGATGATTTTTGAACTCTATCCTGTTCCATTTATCTATTTTTGCCCTCCCCAGGTTTGCCCATTTAGTATCCTGGGCCTGGGACATTCCCTCTTATAGAGAGTTTGGCTGCTTCTTCTTTATTAGGAGAAATCATTCCCTGTGTTAGGTATGCAGTGATCTTCTTTGTACTGCTTATATGTGTGCATTATATAGTCCCTGACCAGCCTCATTAATACATCTTCCCTCCATGGGGAAGGAATGGACTCTTTGCCTACATGACAAGCGGTTGCAGCAGTCCATAGCCCTACATCAGGAGGGGCCTACTGACCACAGGGACCCAGTGCACAAGACAAGCTCTTATCGTTTCGAGTCTTTTCTCCTCTCTTTCATTAAAGTGTTGTTCCAGGAGCACTTTGTGTATTGAATCTGCTTTGGCAAATCCAAATCAATAGACCAAGGTAAGTGGGCTCCTCCTACAAATGGTAGGCATTTTAGACTGTTTGCCTTTTTCTGTGAGATGAGAATTCTCACCTGGTATCAGTAGCTAGATCTTCCTGCTTGAAAACTACTTGGGTTTGGCAATAACTTTTAGATATTACATCAAAGACAGAATTCATAAAAGAAAAAATTTAAAAGTTGGACTTGATTAAAATGAAAATTTCTGTTCTGTGTAAGATATTGTCAACAGGATGAGAAGACAAGCCAAAGACTTGGAGAATATATTTACAAAAGACATATCTGATAACCAACTATCATTCAAAATAACATAAATATCACTTAAAGCTCACAATAAAAAGGATACAACTTGACTAAAAAAGAAGGCAAAGTATCTGAACAGATACCTCACCAAAGGAAATATTCAGCATATGAAAAGGTGAAGAACATCAAATGTCATCAGGGAATTGCAAACTAAAACAACATTGAGGGAATTCCCTGGCAGTCCAGTGGTTAGGACTTCATTCTCTTACTGCTGAGGGCCTGGGTTCAATCCCTTGGTTGGGGAACTAGTATCACATCAGATGCATGGTACAGTCAAAACATTAATTTAAAAAATATTCTTTAAAAAATTGAGATACCACTACATATCTATTAAAATCGTATAAAACCAAAACACCAACAATGCCAAATGCTGGCAAGGAACCCTCATTCGTTGTTGGTAGGAATGCAAAATGGTAAAGACACTTCTGAAGACAGTTTGGCAATTTCTTACAAAACTAAGCATACTCTCACCACATAGTCCAGCAATCACAGTCCTTTGTATTCACCCAAATGAATTGAAAACTTATAACCACACAAAACCTGTAAATGTATGTTTATGGCAGTTTGTTCACAACTGTCAAAATCTAGAACCAGCTAAGATGTTCTGGATAAAGAAGTGGATAAATTGTGGTACATTCAGAGAGCAAAACATTATTCAGCATTAAAAAGAAATGATCTATCAACCATGAAAAGTCATGGAAGAAACAAATGTTTATTGCTAAGTGAAAAAGCCAGTCTGAAAAGGCTATATGCTCTATCATTCCAACTATGGCATTCTGAAAAAGATAAAAGTATGGAGACAATAAAAATATGAATGATTGGCAGAGGACTGGGGAAGGGAAGGATGAGTAAGTGGACCACAGATGATTTTTAGTGTAGTGAAACTATACTGAATGAAACTATGTCATCATCCAGCTGTCAAAACCCATAGATTGCACAATACCAATGCTGAACTCAAATGCAAACTGGATTTTGATAATAAAGACATGTCAAAGAAGGTGTATTGGCTATAACAATGTGCTAGTGGGTTGCAGGAAGTTGGTGAAGAAGACTGTGTCTGTGTGTGAGAGGACAGATATCAAGGATACTCTGTAAAAATTCTGCTTGATTTAAGCATAAACTTAGCAGGTCAGGAAGCAACAGTTAAAACTAGACATGGAACAACAGACTGGTTCCAAATAGGAAAAGCAGTACGTCAAGGCTGTATATTGTCACCCAGCTTATTCAACTTCTATGCAGAATAGATCATGAGAAACGCTGGGCTGGAAGAAGCACAGGCTGGAATCAAGATTGCTGGGAGAAATAGCACTGACCTCAGATATGCAGATGACACCACCCTTATGACAGAAAGTGAAGAGGAACTAAAAATCCTCTTGATGAAAGTGAAAGGAGAGTGAACAAGTTGGCTTAAAGCTCAACGTTCAGAAAACGAAGAAGACTCTTGAGAGTCCCTTGGACTGCAAGGAGATCCAACCAATCCATCCTAAAGGAGGTAAGTCAAGGGTGTTCATGGAAAGGACTGATGCTGAAGGTGAAACTGCACTACAAACAATGTCAGACTTAATTTTTTGGGGCTCCAAAATCACGGCAGAATCTTCCACAGTGTATTGTGATCCACACAGTCAAAGGCTTTGGAAATAGAAGTGGTCAAATAGGAGATGGCCATAGTAAGCATGGAAGTTCACTATTAGACATGGGAGTGAGAGACAGAGTCAGAGGGCTCGACAGACAGAGTGCCTGAAGAAGTATGCGTGGAGTTTTCTGGCATTGTACAGGCAGTGATCAAGACCATCCCTAAGAAAAAGAAATGTAAGAAGGCAAATTGATTGTCTGAGGAGGCCTTACAAATAGCTGAGAAAAGAAGAGAAGCTAAAGGCAAAGAAGAAAATGAAAGATATACTTATTTGAATGCAGAGTTCTGAAGAATAGCAAGGAGAGACAAAGCCTTCCTCAGTCCTCAATTCAAGGAAATAGAGGAAAAGAATAGAATGGGAAAGACTAGAGATCTCTTCAAGAAATAAATGCTAAGGGAACATTTCATGCAAAGAAGGGCACAATGAATGACAGAAATCAGATGGACTTCTCAGAAGCAGAAGATATTAAGAAGAGGTCACAATTAAGAAGAGGTCACAAGAATACACAGAAGTACTATACAAAAATATCTTCATGACCCAGATAACTATGATGGTGTCATCACTCACCTAGGGCAAGATATCTTGGATTGCAAGTCAAGGGGACCTTAGCAAGCTTCACTAACATCAAAGCTAGTGGAGGTGATAGAATCTCAGCTGAGCTATTTCAAATCCTAAAAGATGATGCTGTGAAATTGCTGCACTCAATATGCCAATACTTTTGGAAAACTCAGCAGTGGCCAGACGACTGGAAAAGGCCAGTTTTCATTCCAATCTGAAAGAAAGACAATGCCAAAGAATGTTCAAATTAAAGCACAATTTTGCTCATCTCAGATGTTACCACACAATGCTCAAAATTCTCCAAGCCAGGCTTCAACAGTACATGAACCAGGAACTTCCAGATGTTTAAGCTGGATTTAGAAAAGGCACAGGAACTAGGGATCAAATTGCCAACAGCCAATGGGTCAAAGAAAAAGGAAGAGAATTTCAGAAAAGCATCTCAGTTCAGCTCAGTCACTCAATCGTTTTTGACTCCTTGCAACCCCATGAATCGCAGCATGCCAGGCCTCCCTGTCCTTCACCAACTCCCGGAGTTCACCCAAACCCATGTCCATCGAGTCAGTGATGCCATCCAGCCACCTCATCCTCTGTCATCACCTTCTCATCCTGCCCCCCATCCCTCCCAGTATCAGAGTTTTTTCCAATGAGTCAACTCTTCACATGAGGTGGCGAAGTATTAGAGTTCAGCTTTAGCATCAGTCCTTCCAATGAACACCCAGGACTGATCTCCTTTAGAATGGACTGGTTGGATCTCCTTGCAGTCCAAGAGACTCTCAAAAGTCTGTTCCAACACCACATTTCAAAAACATCAATTCTTCGGTGCTCAGCTTTCTTCACAGTCCAACTCTCACATCCATACATGACCACTGGAAAAACCATAGCCGTGACTAAATGGACCTTTGTTGGCAGAGTAATGTCTCTGCTCTTTAATATGATATCTAGGTTGGTCATAACTTTCCTTCCAAGGAGTAATAGTCTTAATTTCATGGCTGTAATCACCATCTGCAGTGATTTTGGAGCCCCCCAAAATAAAGTCTGATACTGTTTCCACTGTTTTATTGATTACATGAAAGCCTTTGAATGTGCAGATCACAACAAACTGGAAAATTCTTCAAGAGATGGGAATATCAGAGCACCTTACCTGCTTCCTGAGAAATCTGTATGCAGGTCAAGAAGCAACAGTTAGAACTGGACATATAACAACAGACTGGTTCCAAATTGGGACAGGAGTTCGTCAAGGCTGTATATTATCACCCATCTTATTTAACTTATATGCAGAGTACATCATGTGAATTGCTGGGCTGGATGAAGCACAAGGTGGAATCAAGATTGCTTGGAGTAAAATCAGTAAACTCAGATACACAAATGACACCATCTCTATGGCAGAAAACAAAGAAGAACTAAAGAGCCTCTTGATGAAAGTGAAAGAGGAGAGTGAAAAGGTTGGGTTAAAACTCAACATTCAGAAAACTAAGATCATGACATACAGTCCCATCACTTCACAGAATGCAGATGGGAAACAATGAAAATAGTGACAGACTTAAATTTCTTGGACTCCAAAATCACTGCAGATGGTGATTGGATCCATGAAATTAAAAGACGATTGCTACTTCGAAGAAAAGCTATGACAAACTTGGATAGCATATTAAGAAACAGAGATGGTACTCTGCTGACAAAGGTCCATATAGTCAAACATACGGTTTTTCCTGCAATGCAGGAAAAATCTGCATTTTCCTGCCTGCAGGACAGAAGACCAGGGTTTGATCCCTGGGTCAGGAAGATCCTCTGGATAAGGGAATGGCAAGCCACTCCAGTATACTTTCCTCAACAATCCCATGGAAACAGGAGCCTAGTGGGGTTGCAGAGTCAAATGTGACTGAGCCACTAACATAAATACATGGTTTTTCCAGTAATGATGTACGGAGGTGAAAGTTGGACCATAAAGAAAGCTGAGCACTGAAGAATTAATGCTTTCAAACTGGTGCTGGAGAAGCCTCTTGAGTCCCTTGGACTCCAAGGAGATAGAACCAGTCAATCATAAAGAAAATTAGTCCTGAATATACATTGGAAGGACTGATGCTAAAGCTGAAGCTCCAATACTTTGACCACCTGGTGCGAAGAGCCAACATATTGGAAAAGTTCCTGAAGCTGGGAAAGAGAGAAGGGAGGATAAGGGGACGACAGAGGACAAGGTGGTTGGGTGGCATTACCAACTCAAGGGACATGAGTGTGAGCAAACTCCAGGAGATGGTGAAAGACAAGGAAGCCTTGTGCGCTGCAGCCCATGGGGTCACAAAAAGTCGGACATGACTGAGGGACTGAACAACAACAACATAGGTTGAGAAATGGTTACTAAGATTGAGGTCATTAATATATCCATTAGCTCACGTGGTTAACCCCTGTTTCATGTCTGTGGTGAGAATACGTAAGATCCACTCTCAGTAAATTTCAAGTATATAGTACTGTATTACTAAACATAGTTACCATGCTGCAGTATTTGTCTCTGATTTATTTCACTTATCATAATGCCCTTCAGGTTCATCCATGTTGTCACAGATGGTAGAAGTTCCTTCATTTTCAAAGATGAATGATACTCCTTTGGAGATATATATCACATTTTCTTAAATCATTCATCTGTTGAGGGATACTTAAGTTGTCCCCATTCCTTAGATTTTGTGAATAACATTGCAATGGACACAAGAATGTGGATATCTCTTTGAGATGTTGATTTCTTTTTCTCTGGATATAAGCTCAGAAATGAGATTGTTTAATCAGTTCAAGTCCAATTATTTGAGGAACCTCCATACTATTTTCCATCCTGGAGGGGGGCATGGCAATGCACTCCAGTATTTTTGCCTGGAGAATCCCATGGACAGAGGAGCCTGGCAGGCTACAGTCCATAGGTTTGCAAAGAGTGGGACGTAACTGAAGTGACTTAGCACACATGCACACATATTATTTTCCATAGTGGCTGCTCCAATTTACATCTTCACCAACACCTGTTCCCTTTATTCCATGCTGCTGCTGCTGCTGCTAAGTCACTTCAGTCTTGTCCGAATCTGTGTGACCCCATAGACGGCAGCCCAACAGGCTCCCCCATCCCTGGGATTCTACAGGCAAGAACACTGGAATGGGTTGTCATTTCCTTCTCCAATGCATGAAAGTGAAAGTGAAGTTGCTCAGTCGTTTCCGACTTTTAGCGACCCCATGGACTGCAGGCCACCAGGCTCCCCTGTCCATGGGATTTTCCAGGCAAGAGTACTAGATTGGGGTGTCATTGCCTTTATTCCATATTTGCACCAGTATTTGCTATCTTCTGTATTTCCTTATAATAGCCCTCCTAATAGGTATGTAAGTTCAGTTTTCATTCCAATCCCAAAGAAAGGCAATGCCAAAGAATGTACAAACAACAGCACAATTGCACTCATCTCACATGCTAGCAAAGTAATGCTCAAAATTTTCCAAGCCAGCCTTCAATAGTACGTGAACTGTCCAGATGTTCAAGCTAGATTTATAAAAGTCAGAGGAACCAGAGATCAAACTGCCAACATCCGCTGGATCATCGAAAAAGCAAGAGAATTCCAGAAAAACATATACTTCTGCTTTATTGACTATGCCAAAGCCTTTGAGTGTGTGGATCACAAAAAGCTGGAAAATTCTTCAAGAGAGGGGTATACCAGACCACCTTACCTGCTTTCTGAGAAATCTGTATGTAGGTCAAGAAGCAACAGTTAGAGCTAGACATGTAACAACATGTCACATTTTCCAAATTGGGAAAGAAGTAAGTCAAGGCTGTATATTGTCACCCTGCTTATTTAATTTATATGCAGAATACATCATGAGAAATGCTGGACTAGATTAAGCACAAGCTTGACTCAAGATTGCTGGGAGAAATATCAATAACATCAGATACAGAGATGACATCACTCTTACGGCAGAAATCAAAGAAAAACTAAAGAGCCTTTTGGTGAAAGTGAAAGAGGAGAGTGAAAAAGCTGGCTTAAAACTCAACATTCAAAAACCAAGATCGTGGCATCTGGTCACATCATTTCATAGGTGTATAAACAATGGAAGCAATGAGAGACTTTATGTTTTGGGGCTCCAAAATCACTGCAGATGGTGGCTGCAACCATGAAATTAAAAGACACTTGCTCCTGGGAAGAAAAGCTATGCCCAACCTAGACAGCATATTAAAAAGCAGAGGCATTAATTTGCCAATAACGGTCCATCTATTCAAAGCTATGGTTTTTCCAGTAGTCATGTATGGATGTGAGAGTTGGACTATAAAGAAAGCTGAGCACCAAAGATTTGATGCTTTTGAAATGTGGTGTTGGAGAAGACTCTTGAGAGTCCCTTGGACTGCAAGGAGATCCAACCAGTCCATCCTATAGGAAATTGGTTCCTGAATATTCATTGGAAGGACTGATGCTGAAGTTGAAGCTCCAATACTTTGGCCACCTTATGGGAATAACTGATTCATTGGAAAAGACCCTGATGCTGGTAAAGATTGAAGGCAATGGGAGAGTGGGATGACAGAGGACGAGATGGTTGAATGGCATCACCAACTAGATGGACAGGAGTTTGAGCAAGCTCTGGGAGTTGATGAAGGACAAGGAATCCACGGGGTCATAAAGAGGTGGACACGACTGAGCCACAGAACTGAACTGAACAGGTATGAGGTGATATCTCAATGTGGTTTTGATTTGAGCTTCCCTGATGGTTAGTAGTGCTGAGCAACTTTTCATGTACCTCTTGGGTGTTTGAAAGTCTTTTGAAATAAGAGTTTATTAATGTCAATCATTTTAATTATTTAACACATTCATTCATTAATTTTTTAATTGAGGTTGAGTTGTTGTAAAATATCATGTTTATTTCAGGTGCACAGCACAGTGATTCAGTAGTTTACAGATGATATACCATTAGAAGTTATATTCCATTAAAAGTTGTTACAAGATAACTGTAATTCCCTGTGCAATACAACATAACTTTGTTGTTTATCTATTTTGTACATAGTAGTTTGCATCTCTTAATCCTTAATTTGCCTTTCCTCCCTTTCTTCTCCCCATTGGTAGCTATTGGTTTGTTTCTTATATCTATGAGTCTGTTTCTGTTTTGCATGTGCATTCCTTCGTATTATTTCTAATTCTTCATGTAAGTGATATCACACAGTACCTATCTTTTTGTTTCTGGCTAATTTCACCAAAATTAGTATTCTCTACATCTAAGCATGCTTCAGTAAATGCCAGAATTTCATTTTTCATGATTGAGTAATGTTCTGTTGTATGTGTATAAAGCATATTCTTTATTCATTTACCTGTTGATAGGCACTTTGTTGCCTCCATATCTTATTGTAAATTATGTTGCTACAGATACAAGGTTCATTTTTTAAATTTATTTTTTGTGTATATTTTGGATCTATGCCCAGGAATGAGATTGCTGAATCAAATAATAGTTCTACTTTTAGTTTTTTGAGAAACCTCCATACTGCTTTCCATAGTGGCTTCACCAATTTACATTCCCATGAACAGTGCAAGGGTTCCCTTTTCTCCACACCCTTTTCAGCATTTGTTATTTATAGACAATTGGATGATAGTCATTTTGACAGGAGTGAAGTGATACCTGATTATTGTTTCATTTACATTTCTCCAATAAAATGAACTATATTGAACATCTTTTCATGTGGCTGTTGGGCATCTGTATATCTTCTTTTTAAAAAAATGTCTGTTTGGACCTTCTGCTCATTGTTTCTGATTGTAGATTCTTTCTACTTTGTCTTGGATTATTTGACCACAGATGTGTAAGCTTATTTCTGGGCATTCTATTCTGTTCCAGTGATTGACATATCTGCTTTTGTATCAGTACCTTGCTGTTTTGACTACTGTAGCTTTAAATTATTTCCTAAAGGATTACACTGTTAAAATCAAATATTACAAAAGTTTAGAACTACTTGATGCTTTTAAAGAAATCAAACTATGTTATTTTTATATATTAGTATGTGAACTTAGAGCTTCTGTAGTGACTCAGATGGTAAAGAATCTGGGATACATAAAACAAAATATTGGATATTGTCATGATATTTTCTTTGCCCTTTTACTCTAACAATAATTTCATCTTGTACAAAACAACAATTAATAAGTATTCAGTACTTACTTTCTTACTATAAAACCCTAATACTTTATGTCTATTATCTCATTAAACCCTCACAGTAACTATGATTTATACACTCAGTTCAGTTCAGTTCAGTTCAGTTCATTCCCTCAGTCGTGTCCGACTCTTTGCGACCCCATGAATTGCAGCACGCTAGGACTCCCTGTCCATCACCAACTCCCGGAGTTCACTCAGACTCACGTCCATCGAGTCAGTGATGCCATCCAGCCATGTCATCCTCGGTCGTCCCCTTCTCCTCCTGCCCCCAATACCTCCCAGCATCAGAGTCTTTTCCAATGAGTCAACACTTCCTATGAGGTGGCCAAAGTACTGGAGTTTCAGCTTTAGCATCATTCCTTCCAAAGAAATCCCAGGGCTGATCTCCTTCAGAATGGACTGGTTGGATCTCCTTGCAGTCCAAGGGACTCTCAAGAGTCTTCTCCAACACCACAGTTCAAAAGCATCAATTCTTCAGCGCTCAACCTTTTTCACAGTCCAACTCTCACATCCATACATGACCACAGGAAAAACCATCGCCTTGACTAGATGGACCTTAATTGGCAAAGTAATGTCTCTGCTTTTGAACATGCTATCTAGGTCGGTCATAACTTTTCTTCCAAGGAGTAAGTGTCTTTTAATTTCATGGCTGCAGTCACCATCTGCAGTGATTTTGAAGCCCCCCAAAATAAAGTCTGATGCGGTTTCTACTGTTTCCCCATCTATTTCCCATTAAATGATGGGACCAGAAGCCATGATCTTTGTTTTCTGAATGTTGAGCTTTAAGCCAACTTTTTCACTCTCCTCTTTCACTTTATCAAGAGGCTTTTTAGCTCCTCTTCACTTTCTGCCATAAGGGTGATGTCATCTGCATATCTGAGGTTATTGATATTTCTCCTGGCAATCTTGATTCCAGCTTGTGTTTCTTCCATTCCAGCATTTGTCA
>NW_024070207.1:0-41103 GCF_014754425.2 Oryx dammah | reverse complement strand
CATCTGAATGCAGAGTTTCAAAGAATAGCAAGAAGAAATAATAAAGACTTTCTCAGCAATCAATGCAAAGAAATAGAGGAAAAGAACAGAATGGGAAAGACTAGAGACCTCTTCAAGAAAATTAGAGATACCAAGGGAACATTTCACTCAAATATATGTATATATTCATGTATATATACACATGATATATATATATGTGTATATATATATATATATGTATACAAATCATGTCTTAATCCAATTGTTGGCTTCTAGGCACTTGGGTTGCTTCCATATCTTGGCTGCTATAAATAGTGCTGCTATGAATATTGTGGTTCATGCATCATTTAAATCAGTGCTTTCATTTTTTCCAGATATATGAGCAGTAGTGGAATTAATGGATCAGTTCTATTTTCAGTCTTTTAAGGAACCTCCATAGTGTTTTTCATAGGTGTTGAACCAATTTACATTCACACCAACAGTGCACAAGTGTTCCCTTTTCTACACATCCTTTCCAACATTTGTATTTATAGCCATTTTGAAGATAGTCTTTCTGACTGGTGTGAGGTTATACCTCATTGTGGTTCTGATTTGCTTTTATCTATATTAGTGATATTGAACATCTTTTCTTGTACCTGTTTCCATATTCTTAGGAAAAATGTCTATACAGGTGTTCTGCCCATTTTAATTAGATTATTTCTTTTTTTGATATTGAGTTGCATAATCTATTTATATATTTTGAATATTATTAACCCCTTGTCAATCATATATTTGACAAATATATTTTCCCATTCTGTAGGTTTTTTTTGTTTTGTTAATTATTTCTTTTATAGGGCAAAACTTTTAAGCTTAATTAGATCTCATTTATGTATAAATGCTCTTAATTCTTTTGCATTAGACAGACTCCCAGGAATAATGATATGATTTATGTCAAAGAATGATATGCTAATTTTTTCTTCTAGGAGCTTTATGGTTTCTGGTCTTGTATTTAGGTTTTTAATTCATTCTGAGCTTATCTTGGGTATAGTGGGAGGAAATGATCTGATCTCATTGGTTTGAATGTAGTTTTCAGTTTTCTCAGCACAAATTATTGAAGACAATATCTATTCTTCATTGCATAATCTTGCCTCATTTATAATATATTACTTGACCAAAAGTGTGTGGGTTTATTTCTAGGCTCTCTATTCAGTTCAATTGATTTTGTGTCAGTACAATACAGTTTTGATCATTATAGCTTTATAGTATACTTTATTTTTTTCATTATTATTATTTTTATTGAAATACAGTTGATTTACAATGCTGCATTAATTACTTCTGTACAGCAAAGTGATTCAGCTATATATATGTATATACATTAAAAATATTTTTTCTATTATTTTTATCATAGGGTATTGAATATAATTCTCTGTGCTATACAGTAGGACCTTGTTGTTTATCCATTCTGTATATAAAAGATTACATATGCAAACCTACCATTCCATCCTTCCCTCAGTCTCCTCCCCCTTGGCAACCTACAGTCTGTCCTCTATGCCCGTGACTTTGTTTCTGTCTCCAAGATGGTTTCATTTGTGTCATATTTTAGATTCCACATTAGTGATATCATATAGCATTTGTCTTTCTTTTTCTGACTTGTTTCACTTAGTATGATAATCTCTAGTTGCATCCATGGCTTTATTTTTTATTTTTATGGCTGATTAATTTTTCCAATGTTTATATATCTACATTTTCTATATCCATTCATATGATGATGGACATTTATGTTGTTTCCATGTCTTGGCTATTGTGAATAGTGCTGTTATGAACAGAAGGGTGCATATATATTTTTGAATTACAGCTTTGTTTGGATATATGCCCAAGAGTAGAATTGTTGGATCATATGGTAATTCTATTTTTAAGTTTCTGAGGAACCTCCATACTGTTTTCCACAGTGGTGCACTAACTTACATTCCCACCAACAGTGTAGTGGGCTTCCCTTTTCTCCACCTCCTTTCTAGTATTTGTTATTTGTAAACTTTTTAATGATAGCCATTCTGACTGGTGTGAGATGGTACCTCATTGTAGTTTTGATTTGCATTTCTCTAATAATTACTGGTATTTAATATCTTTTCATGTACCTTTTGGCCATCTGCATGTCTTTTTTGGAAAAATGTCTATTTAGATATGCCCATTTTGGATAAGATTGTTTGTTTTTTGTTGTTGTTGAGTTGTATGTTCTGTCTGTAGATTTTGAAATTTAAGCCTTGGTCAGTTGCATCATTTGCAAATATATTCTACCATTCTGTTCCCTTTTCTTTTTGTTTCATTTGTTGCATGGAAGCGTGTAAGCTTGATTAGGTCTCATTTGTTTATTTTTGTTCTTATTTCTATTTCCTCGGGAGTTAGACCTAAGAAAACATTTATGTCAGAGAGTGTTTTGCTATATTTTCTTCTAGGAGTTTAATGGTGTCATGTTTTATGTTTAAGTCTTCAAGGCATTTTGAGTTTATTTATTTATATGGTAAGAGAGTATATTCTAGCTTCATAGATTTTCATCTGACTGTCCAACTTTCTCAACACCACTGTCTTTCCCATCGTATATTCTTGCCTCCTTTGTCAAATTTTAATTGATCCTAGGTGCATGTGTTTGTTTCTGGGCTCTCCATTCTGTTTCATTGATCCATATATCTATTATTTTTTATTTTTTGCCAGTGCCATGCTATTTTGATTTCTGTAGCTTTGAAGTATTGTCTGAATCCTGGGCGGCTTATGCCTATTGCTTTATTCTTTTTCTTCAGGATTACTTTGGTGATTCTGGGTCTTTTGTGCTTCCATGTGAATTTTATTATTATTTCTTCTAGTTCTGTGAAAAATGTTATTGATAATTTGACAGCAATCGCCTTAAATCTGAAGATTGCTTTAGTTAATATGGCCATTTTAACAATATTTCTTCCAATCCAAAAGCATAGTATATCTTTCCATTTCATTGAATAATTTTTAATTTCTTTCCTTAATGTTTTATATTTCTCAGGGTATAAGTCTTTCACCTGCTTGGCCAGGTTTTTCTTAAATATCATGTTTTGGAGGTGAACTTTTTAAATGTATTGTTTTCTTACATTACCTTCTGATGCTCCATTATTGGTGTAAAGAAATGCAAGCAATTTACATATGTTAATCTTGTCTCCTTCAACCTTGCTAAATTTATCAATTCCAGTAGCATTTGTATGGAGTCTTTTTATTTTCTATATGTCATATAATATTATCTGTACATGATGAAAATTTTGGGCACCTACTGACCTGGGGAGCTCATCTTTCAGTGTCATATCTTTTTGACTTTTCATACTGTTAATGGGGTTCTCAAGGCAAGAATACTGAAGTGGTTTGACATTCCCTTTTCTAGTGGACCATGGTTTGTCAGAACTAACCACTAACCATGACCTGTCCATCTCAGGTGACCCTACATGGCATGGTTCATAGTTTCAATGAGTTAGACAAGGCTGTGAACATTATGAAAGGCAAATATATATGACACTGAAAGATGAACTCCCCAGGTTGGTAGGTGCCCAGTATGCTACTGGAGAAGAATGGAGAAATAGCTCCAGAAAGAATGAAGAAACTGAGCTGAAACAAAAACAACATTCAGTTGTGGATTTAACTGGTGATGGAAATGTAGTTTGATGCTGTAAAGAACATTATTAGATAGGAACCTGGAATGTTAGCTCCTTGAATCAAGGTAAACTGGAAGTTATCAAACAGGAGATGGGAAGTGGCAAGAATGAACATAGACATGTTAGGGATCAGGGAATTAAAATGAACCAGAATGGGTGAATTTAATTCAGATGACCATTACATCTATTACAGTGGGCAAGAATCCCTTAGAAGAAATGGAGTAGCACTCATAGTCAACAGGAGAATCCGAAATGCACTACTTGGGTGCAATCTCAAAAATGACACAATGATCTCTATTCATTTCCAAGGAAAACCATTCAATATCACAGTAATCCAAGTCTATGCCCCCAAAACTAATGCCAAAGAAGCTGAAATTTAATGGTTCCAAGAAGTCCTACAAGACCTTCTAGAATTAACACCAAAAAAAGATGTCCTTTTCATCATAGGAGACTGGAATGCAAAAGTAGGAAGTCATTTAATACCTGAAGTAGCAGGGAAGTTTGGCCTTTGAGTACAAAATGAAGCAGGGCAAAGGCTAAACAAAGTTTGCCAAGAGAACACATTGCTTATAGCAAATACCCTCCTCCAACAACACAAGAGATGACTCTATGTTTCATCACCAGATGGTCAATACTGAAATCAGATAGATTACATTCTTTACAGTGGAAGATGGAGAAACTCTATACAGTTAGCAAAAACAAGACCAGGAGTTGTTTGTGGCTCAGATCATGAACTCCTTATTGCAAAATTCAGACTTAAATAGAAGAAAGTAGGGAAAACCACAAGACCACCAGATATGACCTAAATCAAATCCCTTACAATTATACAGTGGAAGTGACAATTAAATTCAAGGAATTAGATCTGATAGAATGCTTGAAGAATTATGGATAGAGGATAGTGACATTGTACAGGAGGTGATGATCAAAATCATCCACAATAAAAAGAAATGCAAAAAGTCAAAATGGTTGTCTGAGGTGGCCTTACAAACAGCTGAGAAAAGAAGAAAAGCAAAAGGCAAAGGAAAAAAGGAACAATATATCCATCTGAATGCAAAGTTTCAAAGAATAGCAGGGAGAGATAAGAAAGCATTCCTAAGTGATCAATGCAAAGGCATAGAGGAAAACAATAGAATGGGAAAGACTAGTGATCTCTCAAGAAAATTAAAGATACTATGGGAACATTTCATACACAGATGGGCACAATAAAGGGCAGAAATGATTTGGAGGAAACAGCAGAAGATTTTAAGAAGAGGTGGTAAGAATATATAGAGGAACTATACAAAAAAAGATCTTAATGACTCAGATAACCATGATGGTGTGATCACTCACATAGAGCCACACATCCTGGAATGTGAAGTCAAGTGGTCCGTAGGAAGCATCACTTTGAATAGAGCTAGTGAAGGTGATGGAATTCAAGCTGAGCTATTTCAAATCCTAAAAGATGTTGCTGGTAAAGTGGTGCAATGTGAAGTCAAGTGGTCCTTAGGAAGCATCACTATGAACAAAGCTAGTGGAGGTGATGGCATTCCAGTTGAGCTATTTCAAATCCTAAAAGATGATGCTGTGAAAATGCTGCACTCAATATGCCAGCAAATTTGGAAAACTCAACAGTGGCCACAAGACTGGAAAAGGCCAGTTTTCATTCCAATCCCAAAGAAAGGCAACGGCCAGAATGTTGAAACCACTGCACAATTGCACTCATCTCATAGGTCAGCAAATTAATGCTCAAAATTCTCCAAGCAAGCTTCAATAATATGTGAACCAAGAACTTCCATATGTTCAAGCAGAATTTAGAAAAGGCAGGGGAATCAGAGTTCAAATTGCCAACATCCAAAAAGCAAGAGAAGTTCAAAAAAACATCTACTTCTTCTTCATTGACTGCACTAAAGCCCTTGACTGTGTGGATCACAACAAACTGTGGAAAAGTCTATGGGAATACCAGACCACTTTACCTGCCTCCTGAGAAAACTGTATATAAGTCAAGAAGCAACAGTTAGATCTGGACATGGAACAATGGACTGGTTCCAAATTGGGAAAGGAGTACTTTTTACTTGTAGCTGTCTAGTTTTACTGGGACCACTTATTGAAGAGGCTATCTTTTCTCCATTGTATATTCTTGTATATATTGTATATTCTTATATACATTGTATATATTGTATATATTATTGCCTAATTTGTCAAAGATAAGGTGCCCATAGGTGTGTGGGTTTATTCTGAACTTTTTATCTTGTTTCTTTGGTGTATATTATTGTATACATTGATGTATATCTTGTTCAATTGGTGCATATTTTTGTATACATTGTATATATTCTTGCCTAATTCATCAAAGATAAGGTGCCCATAGGTGTGTGGGTTTATTCTGAGCTTGTTCATTCTATCTTGTTCCATTGGTGTATATTTTTGTTTTTGTGTCAATACCATACTCTTTTGATGACTGTAACTTTGTAGTATAGTAGGAAGTCAGAAAAGTTAATTCCTCTTGCTCCATTTTTCATTCTCAAGATTGCTTTGGCTATAGGTTTCTTTTGTCTTTCCATACAAACTGTCATTTTTGTTTGTTTGTTTGTTTTAGTTCTGTGAAAAATAGCACTGGAATTTTGACAAGGATTCCTTTGAATCTGTAGATTGTTTTGGGGTTGATGAATCATTTTCACAATATTGATTCTTCCAATCCAAGAATATGGTATGTCTCTCCATCTATTTGTGTCACCTCCAATTTATGTCATCATTCTTATATTTTCTGCATACAAGTATGTTGTCTCTTTAGGTAGGCATATTGCTAGGCATTTTATTATTTTTTGTTTCACAGTTCAGTTCAGTCGCTCAGTCATGTCCAACTCTTTGCGACCCCATGAATCACAGCACGCCAGGCCTCCCTGTCCATTACCAATTCCCGGAGTTCACTCAGATTCATGTCCATCGAGTATGTGATGCCATCCAGCCATCTCATCCTCGGCCATCCCCTTCTCCTCCTACCCCAATCCCTCCCAGCATCAGAGTCTTTTCCAATGAGTCAACTCTTCGCATGAGGTGGCCAAAGTACTGGAGCTTCAGCTTTAGCATCATTCCTTCCAAAGAAATCCCAGGGCTGATCTCCTTCAGAATGGACTGGTTGGATCTCCTTGCAGTCCAAGGGACTCTCAAGAGTCTTCTCCAACACCACAGTTCAAAAGCATCAATTCTTCGGCACTCAGCCTTCTTCACAGTCCAACTCTCACATCCATACATGACCACAGGAAAAGCCATCGCCTTGACTAGACGGACCTTAGTCGGCAAAGTAATGTCTCTGCTTTTGAATATGCTATCTAGGTTGGTCATAACTTTTCTTCCAAGGAGTAAGTGTCTTTTAATTTCATGGCTGCAATCACCATCTGCAGTGATTTTGGAGCCCAAAAAAAGAAAGTCTGACACTGTTTCCACTGTTTCCCCATCTATTTCCCATGAAGTGATGGGACCGGATGCCATGATCTTCGTTTTCTGAATGTTGAGCTTTAAGCCAACTTTTTCCCTCTCCACTTTCGCTTTCATCAAGAGGCTTTTTAGCTCCTCTTCACTTTCTGCCATAAGGGTGGTGTCATCTGCATATCTGAGGTTCTTGATATTTCTCCCGGCAATCTTGATTCCAGCTTGTGTTTCTTCCAATCCAGCGTTTCTCATGATGTACTCCGCGAGGTCCACTGGAGAAGGGAATGGCAAGCCACTTCAGTATTCTTGCCTTGAGAACCCCATGAACAGTAGGAAAAGGCAAAATTATAGGATACCAAAAGAGGAACTCCCCAGGTCATTAGGTGCCCAATATGCTACTGGCGATCAGTGGAGAAATAACTCCAGAAAGAATGAAGGGATGAAGCCAAAGCAAAAACAACACCCAGTTGTGCATGTGACTGGTGATAGAAGCAAGGTCCGATGCTGCAAAGAGCAATATTGCATAGGAACCTGGAATGTCAGGTCCAAGAATCAAGGCAAATTGGAAGTGGTTAAACAAGATATGGCAAGGGTGAACGTCGACATTCTAGGAATCAGCAAACTAAAATGGACTGGAATGGGTGAAATTAACTCAGATGACCCTTATATGTACTACTGCGGGCAGGAATCCCTCAGAAGAAATGGAGTAGCCATGATGGTCAACAAAAGAGTCCGAAATGCAGTACTTGAATGCAATCTCAAAAACGATAGAATGATCTCTGTTCATCTCCAAGGCAAACCAATCAATATCACAATAATCCAAGTCTATGCCCCAACCAGTAATGCTGAAGAAGCTGAAGTTGAACTGTTTTATGAAGACCTTCAAGACCTTTTAGAACTAACACCCAAAAAAGATATCTTTTTCGTTATAGGCGACTGGAATGCAAAAGTAGGAAGTCAAGAAACACCTGGAGTAACAGGCAAATTTTGGCCTTGGAATGCAGAATGAAGCAGGACAAAGACTAATAGAGCTTTGCCAGGAAAATGCACTGGTCATAGCAAACACCCTCTTCCAACCACACAAGAGAAGGCTCTACACATGGACATCGCCAGATGGTCAACACCGAAATTAGATTGATATGTTTCACAGTACATGGGTCTGTTTCCTTACTTTCTCTTTCTGATAGTTCATTGTTAGTATATAAGAATGCAAGGGATTTCTGTGTATTAATTTTATATCCCATGACTTTACTATATTCATTGATAAGCTCTAATAATTCTCTGGTGGCATCTTTAGGGTTTTCTATGTATAGCATCATGTCATCTGCAAACACTGAAAGTTTTAATTCTTATTTTCCTATCTAGATTCCTTTTCTTTTTCTTTGATTTTTGTGGCTAGTACCTTCAAAACTATGTTGAATAATACTGGCAGGAGTGGGAACCCTTGTCTTGTTCCTAGTCTTAGAGGAAATGCTTTGTTTTACACTATTGAGAATAATCTTTGTTGTGGGTTTGTCATATATGGCCTTTATTATGTTGAAGTATATTCCTTTTATGCCTCCTTTCTGGAGAGTTTTATCATAAAAGGGTTTTGAATTTTGTTGAAAGCTTTCTCTACATTTATTGAGATGATCACATGGATTTTATTTTTCAATTTCTTAATATAGTGTTTAACATTAACTGATTTGCATATATTGAAGAATTCTTGCATCAATAGCATAAAGCATACTTGATCATGATATTTGATTTGTTTAATGTGTTGTTGCATTCTGTTTGCTAGAATTTTTTTGAGATTTTAAAATCTATATTTATCACTGATATTGACTTGTAATTTTATTTTATGTGGCATCTTTGTCTGGTGTTGGTTTCAGAGACACGGTTGCCTCATAAAATGAGTTCAAGAGTTTTCCTTCCTCTTAAACTTTCTGGTAGAGTTTTAGCAGGATCAGTGTAAGCTTTTCTCTGAACCTTTGGTAGAATTTGCCTGTGAAGCCATCTGGTCCTGGGCTTTTGTTGTTGTTGTTTGAAGGTTTTTTATTATAGTTTGGGTTTCTGTACTTGTGATTGGATTATTTATGTTACTTTACTAAGAACTTGTCCATTTTTTCGAGGTTGTCCATTGGATTCACATATAATTGCTAGTAGGTGTTTATGATCCTTTGTATTGCTGTGTTGTCTTTTCTTTTTTATTTCCAATTTTATTGATTTGGGTCTTCTCCCTTCTTATCTTGATAAGTCTTACTAATGGTTTGTCAATTTTGTTTTCCTTATCAAAGAAACAACTTTTGCTTTTATTGATATTTCCTTTTTCTCTTTTGCTTCTTTTTTCATTTATTCTGCTCTGGTCTTTATAACTTCCTTCCTTCCACTAATTTTGGTTTTGTTGTTGTTGTTGTTCGTTTTTTAGTTGCTGTGGGTGTAGAATTAAGCTGTTTATTTGATGCTTCTTTTGTTTCTTGAGGTAGACTTATATTGCTATAAACTTCCTTATTAGCACTGCTTTTAGTGCATCCCTTATGTTTTGAGATGTCATGTTTTCATTGTTATTTGCTTCTAGGTATTTTTTTATTTCCTCTTTAATTTCTTTAGTGATCTCTTGGTTATTCAGAAATGTATTGTTTAGCCTCTATGTGTTTGTGTTTGTTATAGTTTTTTTTTTTCCAGAGTTAATATAGAATCTTATAGAATTCTGATCAGAGAAGATGCTTAAAATGACTTCTATTTTCTTAAATTCACCAAGGCTTGATTTATGGACCAAGATTCGATTTATCATGGAAAATGTTCCATGTACACTTGAGAAAAAATGTGCAATCTACTGTTTGGGGATGAAATGCCCTGTAGATATCAATTAGGCCCAACTGATCCAATGGTTCATTCAAAGCTGTGTTTCTTTATCAATTTTCTATCTCAATGACCTGTCCATTGGTGTGAATGGGGTGTTAACCTCCATCACTCTTATTGTGTTACTGTTGTTTCCCCATTCAATAGTTGATACCATTTGCTTTATGTATTGAGGTGCTCCTCTAAAGGATACATATATATTTTAATTATGTATCTTCTTCTTGGATTGATCCCTTGATCATTATGTAGTTCCCTTCCTTATCTTTTGTAATGGTCTTTATTTTAAAGCATATTTTATCTGATATGAATATTGCTATTCCCATTTTCCTTTGATTTTGGTTTGCATGCAATAGCTTTTTCCAGCCCCTCACTTCTTTCAGTTTGTATGTGTCCTTAGGTCTGAGGTATCTTGTAGATAGCATCTATAGGGGTTTTGTTTTTGTATCCATTCAGCCAATCTGTGTCTTTTGGTTGGCACATTTAGTCCATTTATATGTAAGATAACTATTGATATCTATGATCCGATTGCACTTTCCTGGTGGTGCTGGTGGTAAAGAGACCACCTCCCAGTGCAGGAAACATAAGAGGTGTGTGTTTGATCCCTGAGTTGGGAAGATCCCCTGGAAGAGGGCATGGCAACCCACTCTAGTATTCTTGCCTGGAGAATCCCATGGCCAGAGGAACCCAGTGAACTACAGTCAATAGGGTTGCAGAGATACACAACTGAAGTGACTTAGTGTGCACAGACACATGCACACATACACATGATCCTATTATCATTTACTTTATTGTTTTTGGTTTGTTTTTGTAGGCTTTTTCTTTCTCTAGTGTTTTTTGTCTAGATAATTTCCTTTAGCATGTTTTGTAAAGCTGGTTTGATGATGCTGCATTCTCATAACTTTTGCTTATCTGTAAAGCGTTTGATTTTTCATTGAAATCTGGATGAGATCCTTGCTGGATAGACTACTCTTGCTTTTAGGTTTTTACTTTTATATGTTTAAATACATAGTGTCACTCCCTTCTGGGATGCAGAGTTTCTTTTGAAAGATCAGCTGTTAACCTTCTGGGGATTCCCTTGTATGTTATTTGTTTCATTTTCTTTTGCTGCTTCGAATATTTTTTCTCTGTGCTTAATTTTTATTACTTTGATTAATATTTGTCTTGGCATGTTTCTCCTTAGGTTTATCCTGTATGGGATTCTCTGGGCTTCTTGGACTTGAGTGGCTATTTCCTTTCCTATATTAGGGAAGTTTTTGCCTATCAGTTCAGTTCAGTTAGTCAGTTGTGTCCAATTCTTTGTGACCCCATGGACTGCAGCATGCCAAGATTCCCTATCCATTACCAACTCCCTGAGCTTGCTCACACTCATGTCCATAGAGTCGGTGATGCCATACAACCATCTCATCGTCTGTTGTCCCTGTCTTCTCTTGCCTTCAATCTTTCCCAGCATCAGGGTCTTTTCCAATGAGTCAGTTCTTTGTATCAGGTGGCCAAAGTATTAGAGTTTCACCTTTAGCATCATTTTGTCTATAATCTTCCCAAATATTTTCTCATACCCTTTCTTTCCCTCTTCTCTTTTGGGCACCCCTATAATTCAAATGTTGATGTGTGTAATGTTGTCCCAGAGGTCTCTGAGAATGTCCTCATGTCTTTTTATTTGCTCTTCTTTATTCTGCCCTGCTTCAGTTATTTCCAGCATTTTATCTTCCAGCTCACTTACCTGTTCTGCCTCAATTATTTTGTTATTGGTTCCCTCTAGTGTGTTTTAATCTCAGTTATTGTGTTGTTCATTGCTGATTGTCTAGTCTTTATTTCTTCTAGGTCCTTGTTAAACCTTTCTCATATCTTCTCAATCTGTGCCTCCACCTTATTTATCTGTGTCTCCATTTTATTTCCAACATTTTTAATCATCTTTACTATCATTACTGTGAATTCTTTTGCAAATACACTGCTTTTTTCCTCTTCATTTTTTGGTATTTTGGGTTTCAACCACGTTCTTACATCTGCTGCATCTTTCTCCGCCTTTCATTTTGTTTAATATACTTTTATTTTTTTGGTCTCCTTTCTACAGGTTGAGAGGTCATGGTTCCTCTTAATTGTTGAGTCTGCCCTCCATAAGTGGGGTTTGGCCAGTCCCTTTTGAAGGTTTCCTTGTTGCAGGGACTTCTGCCTCCGTTCTGGTGGATGGAGCTGGATCTTGTCTCTCTGAAGGGCTGTGCTATGTGCAGCAGTATGTTTTGAGGTGTCTATGAGCTTGGCATAGGTTTGGGCAGCATGTCTGCTAATGGGTAGGAATGTGTTACAGTTCTGTTTCTCATTTTCAAATTTGCTTTTCTTTTTGCTGTTCTGATTGGGTGATTTTCTTTCTTCTATCTGCCAGATTTCTTGCACATTCTTCTATGTCTCATACTATGCTATTCATTCATTCTATTGTGTTTATTTCTGCCATTGAATTATTCATTTTTGATAGAGTTTTTTAAATATTTTATTTCCTTATTAAACGTATTATAATTTAGATCTATATTTCTCTTAATTCAGTTAACATTTTAATCATGAATGATTTGAGTTCTTTATCTGGTGAAGTGTTTATTTTTGTTTTATAATTTATTTTTTTCATATTTTTCCTCTTTATCTTTTAGTTGACAGAGGACTACTTTTTCATTTTTGTTGACTTTTTCTGCCTCTATATATTTAGATGAAAGAATTAGCTATTGTAGTTTTGAAGGAGCATTCTTATATGGGAGTTCTCCCCATACAGACTGCATGGGTGAGGTGGAGTTGATGTGAATGCAAATCCCATGTTTCCTTAGGGTTTTCCGTCAGCTAGCACATTGGTAGGGCATGGGGCTGGAGATGGAGGTGCTCAGCTGAAGCTGTACTTGAGGTGGGACTTTCCCTCTTCTCAGTGGTTGTCATGGCCCTTTTAGGATTGGCATCTAATAGCAAGTAGCTGGAGCTAAAACCCTGAGTGTTGCATATGAACTGGCTCTATTACCCTTGAGCTTGTGTTTTCTTCTGTCCTTCCCCTGGGACATATGTCTCAAATGGGCAGTAGGGCTGAAGCAAATGGGTTCTGTATGGGCTCTTGGCTCTAGCTGGCCACAAACAGAGTATGAGCTTTCCCTGACGCATTGCTTTTCCCGGTGCTCCCCTTTGTTTTCTTCTTTCCACTCTGACACTTCTTTGGGTATGAGTTTCCTTCTTACTTTCACAGCTGATCCTTGTCCCCAGCCTCTATTTCCCCCACTCTATTGTGGAGCCACACTGCAGAGCTGGGGTGATTTTTTTGGACTTTTGGTGTGTATCAGGAGGTGATTCTTTGTGTGGCTGTAGCATTTGTTCTATTCAGGCTAGTGTAGAATCTGAAGCAATGGCAGGAAACCTTACAGGAGATTTTTATCTGACTTGCCTTGGGGGTATGGCACTATTCATGATCCTCACAAGTGGAGTCCAGGCTTTCCACAGGCCTCAATTTAGTCCCATTTGTCTTCCAACCAACCAACTGGGCTCATCTTCCCTGCATAAGACCCCAAGATTGGAGCACTCAATCTGATTCTCACCAGGGAATCCCCAGGGTAGATGTCTGCCTGTATATTCTCCTTTTCCTTAGACTCTTCTTCCAGGGGCACAAGTCTTGACCTAATTACTTTTCTTCTCTTCCTGCTAGATCCTTACAACATTAATTTTACAAGATTCCTTCCACCAGGTTCCAGTTAATATTCAATGAGAATTATTCTACATATAAATGTATTTTTTATGTGTCTGGGGCAAAGTTAATTCTCCATTCACTTATTCTGCCAGCTTGATTGATTTCCCTAGGGAACTTTTTTTTTTAATAGCTTACTTGGGTAGAACTAGTAATAAAAAACTTCAAAAAATAATGATTTTTATCATCATACTTTGTTTATCCCTGTTTTCTTTTATCATATTTTCATTTCCCCAGTTTCGGTTTTTATTTTATATAGGAATAGTTACACACTCTATTGCTAATTGTTACCCAGAAATGTTAGTCTTCTCAAACAAAAATTTCAAAATGCTGCTCCCTTGTATTTAGTGATTACCAAATAAAAATTTAAACACATCCTAGCTAGACTTTTGCCTCTGCATGCTGGCATTTCTGAACAAGAGTCTCTGCTTGTGGAACATGCTAAAGTGGATAATTTACAAGGCTTCTTTAGTGGCCTTTGCATTACTTTGTTCTCATTGATATTTGATAGTTTTATACACAGACCAAAGCTGCCAAAGAATACAATCTTGATGGAATACATAATTGGCCAGAAGTGAGTTTCCACATATATATGGAACATACCAATAGTATTTTATATACGTTTGAATGTTTGATGATCATTTCACAGCTTCAGTATATTCTATAAAAAATTATTAGAACCTGGAAAGAGGATACTGCTAATATCAACTTTATGTTGCTTACCTTTCAAAGTTTAAGTCCCTCAAATCTCCCAGCATTGTTCGTGGAAGCTACTTGAATGGTCCTAATAATTCTTAAGTAGAAATTATGACAATTTAGTCTCTTCTGGGTCAACTACAGTTAGGTCACCTCTTTATAATTTTACTTTTATGTAATAGATAGATAAGTCTTTGAATTGTTAATTTATACACCATAAAATAATCATGGTGTCTTGGAATTTGCTCCTAAATATTGATTAAATTTATGATCCTACCTTTCATATTCTCAAACTTTGACAAAGGAGGCAAGAATATACAATGGAGAAAAGACAATCTCTGTAACAAGTGGTGCTGGGAAAACTGGTCAACCACTTGTAAAAGAATGAAACAAGATCACTTTCTAACACCATACACAAAAACAAACTCAAAATGGATTAAAGGTCTAAATGTAATACCAGAAACTATAAAACTCCTAGAGGAGAACATAGGCAAAACACTCTCTGACATAAATCACAGCAGGATCCTCTATGAACCACCTCACAGAATATTGGTGATAAAAGCAAAAATAAACAAATGGGACCTAATTAAACTTAAAAGCTTCTGCACAACAAAGGAAACTATAAGCAAGGTGAAAAGGCAGCCTTCAGAATGGGAGAAAATAATAGCAAATGAAGCAACTGACAAAGAACTAATCACAAAAATATACAATCAACTCCTGCAGCTCAATTCCAAAAAATAAATAAATAAATAAAAGACCTAATCAAAAAATGGGCCAAAGAACTAAATAGACATTTCTCCAAAGAAGACATACAGATGGCTAACAAACACATGAAAAGATGCTCAACATCACTCATTATCAGAGAAATGCAAATCAAAACCACAATGAGGTACCATTTCACGCCAGTCAGAATGGCTGCAATCCAAAAGTCTACAAGCAATAAATGCTGGAGAGGATGTGGAGAAAAGGGAACACTCTTACACTGTTACAGCCACTATGGAGAACAATGTGGAGATTCCTTAAAAAGCTGGAAATAGAACTGCCTTATGACCCAGCAATCCCACTTCTTGGCATACACACTGAGGAAACCAGAATTGAAAGAGACACGTGTACCCCAATGTTCATCGCAGCACTGTTTATAATAGCCAGGACATGGAAGCAACCAAGATGTCTATCAGGAGATGAATGGATAAGAAAGCTGTGGTACATATACACAATGGATTATTACTCAGCCATTAAAAAAAATACATTTGAATCAGTTCTAATGAGGTGGATGAAACTGGAGCCAATTATACAGAGTGAAGTAAGCCAGAAAGAAAAACACCAATACAGTATACTAATGCATATATATGGTATTTAGAAAGATGGTAATGATAACCCTGTATGCGAGACAGCAAAAGAGACACAGATGTACAGAACAGCCTTTTGGACTCTGTGGGAGAGGGCGAGGGTGGGATGATTTGGGAGAATGGCATTGAAACATGTATAATATCATATAAGAAATGAATTGCCAGTCTACGTTCAATGCAGGATACAGGATGCTTGGGGCTGGTGCACTGGGATGACCCAGAGGGATGGTATGGGGAGGGAGGTGGGAGGGGGGTTCAGGATCGGGAAGACGTGTACACCCATGGTGGATTCATGTTGATGTATGGCAAAACCAATACAATATTGTAAAGTAATTAGCCTCCAATTAAAGTAAATAAATTTAAATTAAAAAATAAAATAAAAAACAGACATTATGTCAATCTATGCCAAAACCAATACAGAATTGTAAAGTAAAAATTAAAAATAAATTAAAAAAATAATAAATAAATTAAAAAAAATAAAAATAAAAATAAAATATTCAACACGGTTTTTCAAGAAAATTTGCAATTGAAAATATACAATATAAAGCTGTCTTTAACATTTTGCCAATTGTTGAGATTCAGACTCAGTCATTAGCAGAAATAATGCCTTTTTAATTTTTTCAGCCTGTAAGTAGTTAAGCTTCATAAGTATTTTTAGGCATATCTGGTGCTGTCAGTTAAAATGCCAAACTTCAGTTCTTTTGCAGTGAAAATGCTCAAAAACAGTCATTGAGGGGTCTTTCTCCATCATAGCAAACACCTGCTGCTGTCTCCAACTGTCACCTCTTTCTCCGGAGTCCAAGCTACCTACTGTGCTTCCCAAATGACACCTCCCCCTCATCAGCCACCCGCAGCTTATGCCAACTGCCTCTTTTTCTTTCTCCTCCTCCTCATGAGAAACTACCTGCTGTCAAAAAAAAAAAAAATTAAGGGGATACTTTTTTTTTTTTTTTGGCTAGTAATATTTCCTGACTGAATAAGAACATAACTGCTGGACATTAGTCACTTCAGAATATCTTGATATCCAGTGAAACTTTTCTGTCTGAGAAGAATGCTCATCAGCTTACATAGTACTTGATATGAAAAAGACATTTAACATTTTATCTAGTAACTTTTCTTTTTTTCTTTTTCAAGTAACTTTTCAAAAGCAACACTTTATAGTTGATTGAGCCAGTAACAAAATTCTATGCAAAGGAAATTTAGGAATAGTTAGACACTGTTTAGAAGGAGTACAACTTTTATATTACTTTTATTAAGAATTAGATTTCAACAGCAATTTTGGTTTAAATACTTAGTTTAATTCAGAAAAAAAATATTTATTTAGTTAGACTGATGAAAGTAGAGCTGGTTCACCAGATTTTGTGTAATTAAATTCTGAAGGAAATAATTCTGGAGCTTTGCTTTATTTCTAGATTCATAATTACTGTCCAATATTTTGGACTTCCCTGGTGGCTCAAATGGTAAAGAATCTGCCTGCAATGCAGGAGACTTGGATTTGATCTCTGGGTCAGGAAGATCCCCTGGAGATGAAAATGGCAACCCACTCCAGTATTCTTGCCTGGAGAATTTCATGGGCAGAGGAACCTGGTGGGCTACAGTTCATGAGTCACAAAGAGTTGGACACGACTTAGTGACTAAGAACAGCAACAAAACATGTGTTAATTTAAGCTAAAATTTAAAAAAATAGTCAATTAGTTTAGTAAATTTGATTATTAACTACTGGATGAAAAAGCAAAACAAGTATCATCAGAAGAATTTATTTTTTTTAGGCTTGTATTTTTTTATTTTAAATTTATTTATTTTAATTGGAGGCTAATTACTTTGCAATATTGTATTGGTTTTGCCATACATCAACATGAATCCACCATGGGTGTACACGTGTTCCCCATCCTGAACCCCCCTCCCACCTCCCTCCCCATACCATCCCTCTGGGTCATCCCAGTGCACCAGCCCCAAGCATCCTGTATCCTGCATCGAACGTGTAAAATTTTATCTCCTCAGTACTGCTATAAAATTATAAAACATTTTTAGCAGATATTACTAAACAAAGTTTTGATGATAAATTGATATAATAACTTTGTGGTCACAGCTTGGAGTTTTCACATATTATATTGGATATTTTTTCATGGTATTCAAATTTCTGATGGTCATTTATTGGCTATATCTTTGCCAGGTTAACTTATATCAAGATTGCAATTGTTAGGAAAATTTAATAAATTATACCTGCTTGTCACTTCAGCTATATTTGTTTTGGCTTATTTCAGTCAAGGACATTAATTAGCCAAAACTGAGTCTCTGCTTTTTGTCATATTTTGTCTTGTATTTCTTATTTTCCTCTGCTTTCTGAGAAAGTATCTCTGGTTTGCACTATGTCATCATGATCATCATCACAATTTTGATTTTCTAAAATGCTGATTTTTATCTTCAAATGTTTCTATTGTGGATTTTAATTTTACTACAGGCTTTAGTAATTTAATTTATATCTTATACCTTATACCTCATTTTCTTTCTTATTTGTCATCTTGTTTATGATGCTGCTGCTGCTGCTGCTGCTGCTAAGTGGCTTCAGTCGTGTCCGACTCTGTGCGACCCCATAGACTGCAGCCCAACAGGCTCCCCCGTCCCTGGGATTCTCCAGGCAAGAACACTGGAGTGGGGTGCCATTTCTTTCTCCAATGCATGAAAGTGAAACGTGAAAATGAAGTTGCTCAGTCGTGTCCGACTCTTTGCGACCCCATGGACTGCAGCCTACCAGGCTGCTCCGTCCATGGGATTTTCCAGGCAAGAGTACTGGAGTGGGGTGCCATCGCCTTCTCCTCATCTTGTTTATAATATACATAATTCCACTTATTTTATGAAGAACAGAACATTCAGTCCAATATTTTCCTATTTTCTTTTGTAAATAATTTTGTAAAGTTTTATAATTTGTATAGCTTTTATAATTTTAAATAGAATTTATAATTTTTATTTTTCATAGAAATAGTTATTTTTAATATAACAGAATCTTATTATAGACTCCATGTTGTTCTTTGCCATAAGGTTTATTTACTCTTGAATAAGGAAATTTATATCTAGCATATATACCAAACATGTACTTCATTGGGATCTGTATAATTGATTCCTCTCTGTTGTTAGAATCCCCTCTCAGTTTTCAATCTGGATGTTAGCTTGACATGCATAACCATATTCAAATATTCATTTTGCTTTATCTAGTTAAACTTCAATGATATAGGCAGAAAATTTTCCTGCTCCCACTGCCCAATCATGGTGCTATACAGAACTGTACTTATTTTTTACTTTCTTGGCTATCAGATTCACACTAGATATATGACTTCAGGTGAGATGTTTAACCTGAACAACTATTCCCTGCTCTCTGTAGGATTATCTTGAAGTATAACTCACATGCCATATCATTTCATCTGCAATTATCTCAACATGTATCTCTGAAACAAAATAATTACTAAAATAACTAAAATATACTGTTATCACACCTGAAACATTAACATTAACTTCTAAATATTAACATAATCCAGTGCTTTTTCTCATTTGAAGTGAAGTGGCTCAGTCGTGTCCACCTCTTTGTGACCCCATGGACTGTAGCTTACAAGGCTCCTCTGTCCATGGAATTTTCCAGGCAAGAGTACTGAAGTGGGTTGCCATTTCCTTCTCCAGGGTATCTTCCCAACCCAGTGATTGAACCCTGATCTCCCACATTGCAGGCAGATACTTTTCTCATTTATCACACTGCATTTTAATACTTTAAAGTTTTTTTTTTTACTTCATATTTAAATAGATTCACCCTATTTTGATTGGTGATATATTTTAGGTTTTAAAAAACATGTGAGTTCTCTTACCATCTCTTTTACTTACTGCCTCCTTTCATCCATTCCTTTTTCTTTTTATTGTCTTGCTGAAGTAACCAGGGTTTTTTTTTAATAAATTTATTTATTTTAATTGGAGGTTAATTACTTTACAATATCGTATTAGTTTTGCCATACATCAACATGAATCCACCACAGGTATACACATGTTCCGCATCCTGAACCCCCTTCCCTCCTCCTTCCCTGTACCATCCTTCTGGGTTGTCTCAGTGCACCAGCCCCAAGCATCCAGTATCATGCATCGAACCTGGACTAGCTATTCTTTTCATATATGATATTATACATGTTTCAATGCCATTCTCCCAAATCATCCCACCCTCGCCCTCTCCCACAGAGTCCAAAAGACTGTTCTATACATCTGTGTCTCTTTTGCTATCTCACATACAGGGTTATCATTACCATCTTTCTAACTTCCATATATATCCGCTAGTATACTAATGTGTTGTTTTTACAGCCACTATGGAGAACAGTGTGGAGATTCCTTAAAAAACTGGAAATAGAGCTGCCTTATGACCCAGCAATCCCACTGCTGGGCATACACTTTGAGGAAACCAGAATTGAAAGAAACACATGTACACCAATGTTCATCACAGCACTGTTTATAATAGCCAGGACATGGAAACAACCTAGATGTCCATCAGCAGATGAATGGATAAGAAAGCTGTGGTACATATATACACAATGGAGTATTACTCAGCCATTAAAAAGAATACATTTGAATCAGTTCTAATGAGGTGGATGAAAACAGAGCGTATTATACAGAGTGAAGGAAGCCAGAAAGAAAAACAGATTGTTTTTGCTATGCAGTTTCCCTTTGTCTGGGTTTAGCCTCCCTAGGTATTGCCTCACTTTTTCTTATTATAGTTTTTTTTTTCCTATAAATTATGTGCATATATAAATATATACACATACACATAAATTGTATGTACCATTTTTTCCAGGAAAGAGGCAAGACCATATCATAGGGGCATTAAATATAAACAGACTTCTCAACTTATATTTGGTAATACTGAGAAGATGAAGGGTATATAGAAAAGGAAGGATTTCAGTTCAGTTCAGTTCAGTCACTCAGTCGTGTCCGACTCTGTGACCCCATGAATCGCAGCACGCCAGGCCTCCCTGTCCATCACCATCTCCCAGAGTTTTCTCAGACTCACCTCCATCGAGTCCATGATGCCATCCAGCCATCTCATCCTGGGTCATCCCCTTCTCCTCCTGTCCCCAATCCCTCCCAGCATCAGAGTCTTTTCCAATGAGTCAACACTTCACATGAGGTGGCCAAAGTACTGGAGCTTCAGCTTCAGCATCATTTCTTCCAAAGAAATCCCAGGGCTGATCTCCTTCAGCCTGGTTGGATCTCCTTGCAGTCCAAGGGACTCTCAAGAGTCTTCTCCAACACCACAGTTCAAAAGCATCAATTCTTCACCGCTCAGCCTTCTTCACAGTCCAACTCTCACATCCATACATGACCACAGGAAAAACCATAGCGTTGACTAGACGGACCTTAGTCGGCAAAGTAATGTCTCTGCTCTTGAATATACTATCTAGGTTGGTCATAACTTTTCTTCCAAGGAGTATGCGTCTTTTAATTTAATGACTGCAGTCACCATCTGCAGTGAGTTTGGAGCCCAAAAAATAAAGTCTGACACTGTTTCCCCATCTATTTCACATGAAGTGATGGGACCAGATGCCATGATCTTTGTTTTCTCAATGTTGAGCTTTAAGCCAACTTGTTCAGTCTCCTCTTTCACTTTCATTAAGAGGCTTTTTAGCTCCTCTTCACTTTCTGCCATAAGGGTGGTGTCATCTGCATATCTGAGGTTATTGATATTTCTCCCGGCAATCTTGATTCCAGCTTGTGTTTCTTCCATTCCAGCATTTGTCATGATGTACTCTGAATATAAGTTAAATAAGCAGGGTGGCAATATAGAGCCTTGATGTACTCCTTTTCCTATTTGGAACCAGTCTGTTGTTCCATGTCCAGTTCTAACTGTTGCTTGCTGACCTGCATACAGATTTCTCAAGAGGCAGGTTAGGTGGTCTGGTATTCCCATCTCTTTCAGAATTGTCCACAGTTTATTGTGATCCACACAGTCAAAGGTTTTGGCATTGTCAATAAAACAGAAATAGATTTTTTTATGGAACTGTCTTGCTTTTTCCATGATCCAGCGGATGTTGGCAATTTGATCTCTGGTTCCTCTGCCTTTTCTAAAACCAGCTTGAACATCTGGAAGTTCATGGTTCACGTATTGCTGAAGCCTGGCTTGGAGAATTTTGAGCATTACTTTACTAGTGTGTGAGATGAGTGCAATTGTGCAGTAGTTTGATCATTCTTTTGCATTGCCTTTCTTTAGAATTGGAATGAAAACTGACCTTTTCCAGTCCTGTGGCCACTGCTGAGTTTTCCAAATTTGCTGGCATATTGAGTGCAGCACTTTCACAGCATCATCTTTCAGGATTTGAAACAGCTCAACTGGAATGTCATCACCTCCACTAGCTTTGTTCATAGTGATGCTTTGAACAAAAGCATAGTGATGCTTTTCATCTTGACTTCACATTCCAAGATGTCTGGCTCTAGATTAGTGATCACATCATCATGATTATCTGGGTCGTGAAGATCTTTTTTGTGCAGTTCTTCCATGTATTCTTGCCACCTCCTCTTAATATCTTCTGCTTCTGTTAGGTCCAGACCATTTCTGTCCTTTATCAAGGCCATCTTTGCATGAAATGTTCCCTTGGTATCTCTAATTTTCTTCAAGAGATCTCTAGTCTTTCCCATTCTGTTCTTTTCCTCTATTTCTTTGCATTGATTGCTGAAGAAAGCTTTCTTATCTCTTCTTGCTATTCTTTGGAACTCTGCATTCAAATGCTTATATCTTTCCTTTTCTCCCTTGCTTTTCGCCTCTCTTCTTTTCACAGCTATTTGTAATGCCTCCCCAGACAGCCATTTTCCTTTTTTCCTTTTCTTTTCCATGAGGATGGTCTTGATCCCTGTCTCCTGTACAGTGTCATGAACCTCATTCCATAGTTCATCAGGTACTCTATCTATCAGATCTAGGCCCTTAAATCTATTTCTCACTTCCACTGTATAATCATAAGGGATTTGATTTAAGTCATACATGAATGGTCTAGTTGTTTTCCCTACTTTCTTCAATTTGAGTCTGAATTTGGTAATAAGGAGTTCATGATCTGAGTCACAGTCAGCTCCTGGTCTTGTTTTTGTTGACTGTATAGAGCTTCTCCATCTTTGGCTGCATAGAATATAATCAATCTGATTTTGGTGTTGACCAGCTGGTGATGTCTATGTGTAGAGTCTTCTCTTGTGTTGTTGGTAGAGGGTGTTTGCTATTACCAGTGCATTCTCTTGGCAAAACTCTATTAGTCTTTGCCCTGCTTCATTCCGCATTCCAAGGCCAAATTTGCCTGTTACTCCAGGTGTTTCGTGACTTACTTTTGCATTCCAGTCCCCTATAATGAAAAGGACATCTTTTTTGGGTGTTAGTTCTAAAAGGTCTTTAGGTCTTCGTAAAACCATTCAACTTCAGTTTCTTCAGCGTTACTGGTTGGGGCATAGACTTGGATTACTGTGATATTGAATGGTTTGCCTTGGAGACGAACAGAGATCATTCCGTCGTTTTTGAGATTGCATCCAAGTACTGCATTTTGGACTCTTTGCTTTATTGGAAGTTTACAGGGGCATTATGATTTGACCTACATGGACATCTATCAGGCAGTCAGTTCAGTCGCTCAGTCATGTTCAACTATTTGTGACCCCATGGACTGCAGCATGTCAGGCTTTCCTGTCCATCACCAACTCCTGGAGCTTGCTCAAATGTATGTCCATGAAGTCAGTGATGCCATCCAATCATCTCATCCACTGTCATCCCCTTTTCCTCCTGCTTCCAACCTTTAACAGCAAAGAATTCTGACACCAAGAAGTTTGCAACAACTAACCATATCTCTTCCCACTTTGCCTTTAAAAGTGCTTTATTAAATCGTTTTGAGGAGTACAGAGTTTGAGGGGCATCAGCCACATGTCTTCTTGCATGACCCTGAAATAAACCTTTGTCTACTCCAAATTACATTTTGGTTTGTTTGGCCTTACTGTGCACTGGGCATATGAACTTGCATTCAGTGACAATTTTAGCAGATGATCTTTCCTACAACTTTTCTCACATAATCAAGATCTTTGTACATGAGTCTGTTTGATGCTCCTCCATTACAATATTTCTGTGCATTTTCCAATAATGTTCTTTTTTTCTCCTTCCCATCTCTGAAGAATGATTGGCCATCTACATTTAGAAGATTGATTCTGTGGTCTTGTTTCTCTTCCTTTCCACTTCTTTCGAGACCTGGATTATCAATTAACAACTATTTTTCTGGCACTGTTAATGTCTCTAATGTTCTGATTTTTTGAAAAGAATATTTCCTTTGGTTCCACAATACTATACTAACCTGATTTTCCTCCCACTTTATTGAATATTTCTACTTGATGTCTACTTCTTTTTTCTAACTATAATAATTAATCATGGATTTACTTTGATCAATTTCCCTTTTTGATGTGTTTCACAGTTTCATTTAGGAGACTGAATGTTTTATATTTGTTAATAGAAGGGGGCTTGGATCCAGAATGCTTGAGCTTGAATGCTTGATTTCATGGTTTTCTATACTTGAATCATTGGTCTTGTTATTTGTTTTCTCTCTGCTTGAGTTATACCAACTGTTATATGGAGATAATTATTACTAGTTTAAAGAGTTTTCTAAAGTTAAGATTATGTGAATTAGTACATGTAAAGTGTTGAAAACTGTCGGGAGCCAGCGTGAGGAATTCCACCCGTGACAAGGTCATGTGGCAAGAGCTCTGATGGCAAGGCTTATCAGACCTCAGGTTTTCCCCCTGGCATTTCCTGAGCATCCACCCCCCAAAAAATAAGAATCTGCCTGCTTTTCCACTTTTCTGATATTCTCTGGAAAAAAAGTCAACTCAGGGCTTTAGTCTTCTGCATTTGAAAGGGATGTTTCAGTTAACCCCCTCTGATAGCTCTCTAGCTTGTTCAACAGGTTCCCCTGGACCTCTTACAGCTTGTGAATTGCTTGCAGCCCCCAACCGCGAGAGGCACAAAGATTAAAAGCATCTTAAAGATACAGAGCCTTTTCTAAAGAATTGGAAATTATATTGGTGACGGGATTTCACTGTTGACTCAATGATTGCCGCCAGGCCTCCATATTCTTTATCTTTTAGGCACCTGGGAAGATGTTAATCAATGTAAACGGGATATGGAAAAAGATATATAGTAGTTCTGATGTTAGCAACACTAGATTATTGAGTTAATTACTTCTCTTTGCACTCCTCTTGTGTCCTTGCTATGTAAGAATGTAACTTTATTTAGTACTTTCTGAGAGTGGCACCAAACTTTGGGAAGATCACACAAATAAGTCTTCTGGTTGACAAACCCTTATCAGAAAAAAGGCTGTAAAATGTGAATTGGCCCCTTTTGGCCAGAAGATGATGTAAATCACCTAAGACTTGTGTATACAATTAGGTATGCAGAGAGAAAAAGCCTGGTTTTGATGAGTCTGGGCTGCTAACACTGCATAATTTTGTATTACCCATTGATCTCTATGTACAATCTAAAAGGCATATAAGGCCTTCTAAACAATAGGAGCGGGAGCCAGTCGCTGGACTGGTTTCCCCCATGTCTCTCTCTCTTTTTCCTTCCTCTTTGCCTTAATTTCAGGCTGAATTTCCATCTGGGGCGCGGAGGCTCGCCAAGTCTACTTACTTGCCCTGGCTGTTAAGACCCGCGCAAAAGGAGCCTAAGGCGAGGCACCCTTAGATATTCAAGCGAGCGCCGGTGGCCCAATGTAGATGGTGCAAATTCCTTGTCTGGAATTTTATTGGTCTTCCGCGTAATCCAAGCTATTCAGCCCTCTTCCTCCACTTAATCTTCCTACTACACTATTTCTTCCTAATCTAATCTTATATTAATAAATAAATAAGTCTTTCCTCGCCGACTCCATCCACCCTTCGAATTCCCTGGATCCACTGGGGCTGGACCCCGGCAGAAAACAATGTGCTGAAACATAGTAAATTATAAGTTGCTATAAATATATAGTGCTATGGCTTCGACAAATATTATTAAGTACTACCATGTGATAACCATTTTAAGAGCCTGCATAAAGTAAGAAATGCAAAAGAGCGTAATGAAGGCAATCCCATTAGTATTCAAAATGACACAAGCAGCTTGCAGGACCTTATTTCCCTGACCAGAGATTGAGTCTGGATCCCCTGCAGTGAAAGCACAGAGTCCTTACTACCGGACTGCCAAGGAAATCCCAAGGATATGTTTCTGACTTTGTAACTGAATGTGTGTAGGTGGGTCCCAGTCCCTTGAGAAAAATGATAAAAAGGGTAAGAAGTAGCTAGAACAATGAAGTTTGTATAGGTAGGATAGGGGAGATTTTTTTTCAGAGGGTCTGATGCCTGAACTGGTGCTTGAAGGATGAATGAAGATTTTCAGCTGGATAAATTGATGAAAAATACTTCAGAATGAGAGTATAGAGCATGTAGACAAGAACAAAGCATTTAAACTGCTGAAGATAATTTATTCTTATTGGAGCTTTAAGAGGGACTATGGAGGTACAGGAAATGTCCCTAGTGAGACAGGCAGGGCCAGGTCATATCATACTTTGAACCTGTGTGAAGATAGCTCTCTAATCATTATCATTAGTCTTGATCACTCTTTATTTTCACATTTCCAGCTTCTTATTCCAGGCCCTTAATCATTTATACCAGAAGTATTATATTAGCCTGATTATCAGTCATAAATTTTTCAGTATCTCCATATTACCAATCCAGCTTTCATTATTATTCTTCATGTTTACAAACATTCAAATCTTATCTTTAATTAACAAAGTAGGCCCAACTACATGATCTAATCTCCATCTAACTATCCAACTTATTTCCCTAGTCTCTTATTCATAGCCTTTATTCAAGCCCTCCCCCTAAAATTCCTGAAAAGACTCCGTGTTTTTATATTTTACACGATTCCACTTACTCTCTCTCCTCTCAATGGAATGATATCCTATCAACTCCTTCTGACTAAAATCTTATCTATCATTCAGATGATATTTTTCTAAATGCCAGTTTCATCTATTGAATATGATGTCTCCATCAGCTTCATGTGTATTTAGCTATCATTCTGTGCCCAGTACACAAACCATTTAGGGAGGCGCTGTTGTCTCTCTTTTACATAATTTAAAACTGAAGACCAAAGAAATTAAAATTAAAAAAAAAAAAACCTAAATTCACACAATTAAGTGACAGAGTCTGGGTTTAAAATAGTCTTATTTGCGTTTAGCTCTCTTTGGTACCTATCACAAAACAAAGCACACTGTCTTGCACATGTTTTTATTCAAGATGAGTTGTGGAATGCAAGCATAAATTAAGAATGGAAAAATATATTTCCTCAATTTCATAGGAAATAAGGGGGAAAACCAGCAGACATTAGAATTTCACCCTCAGTATAGCACAAATCATATTTTTTCCTGAGAAATTTTGAAAGCAAATTAAATGGTGTCTAAGATAAAGCTTTTAATTTGAATAATACTATATACATACAAGAATTTTAAAAATCATTATAGATATTACACCTTGCAGGAAATTAGTTGAATTTATTTTGAGAAGACTTTATTGAGGAAATTAGACGTAGCAACAAATTTCATGATGTTGCAACACATGACATAGCTTATGAGCCAATATTTAAACAGTCAGGCCTACTTACTGGTCACAAGGGTATCCTTGATCTAAAGACTACATTTAGTAAGTATAATACCCTTAGAGTTAGTGGCTATTATTTTCTAGGGTTCATAAAATTTCATTTGGCCAATATTCAAGCCTAAACATATGAGTTTATGTGCTTAAATATACTGGACTAGTAAGTCAACCTGTTTTCACCAGTACTTTCTTATTTTACTCTCCTCCCTTTTTAATTAAATTTACTTTAAGCTTAATCACTTGATTTAGCAAATTAAGACCAAACATTAAGAGGCAGAGTCAGTATTAGGCTAAAATAATTCTGATGCAGTTAGAACATTAGTTTGTCCCTTAGAGACAGTTCAATCAGCTACTCAAAACCTTTAAAACAGCTAGAAAGCAACCCTCCAGATTGAAATGCTATAGGGAAACCACCATCATTATTACATGAATGATGCACGTCATTCCCCCCATTCTCAACATACACCTTTATTTCATGCGCCAAAGACTTATATATAGTATGCTGATTTTTTACAGTTGCCAGGAATTTAATATTAGTCCTTTTACTTTTCAGCTCTCAGCATGTGTTTGAAGATCACTGAATTGTATATAAAATAATTGTTTTTCTCCCAATTGGAGAATAGAGAAAAGTTGCTGCAGCATATTTAACCTATGGGTTCTGATCTATATTTCTTACTCTGTGAGGCACAGAATATTTTTTAATATGTCCTCCAAATCCAGTATGTGATTAGAAATGATATTATGAAAAGTGGTATTAGAGGTACATTTTGTTGAATTCTGACTCATAAATGGACAGATTCATCATAAAGGTGAAAAGAGTAAATGGGTGGGAAATATTAAATTACTACTCTGAATGACTGAGAATAGAACTAGAATAGAAGAGAAAAAATGGACTAATAAAATGAAACGTGAGAGTGTACTAAAAATGGAAGTTAAAAGATTAGAGAGTACTTTGGCTTAGTTCAAGTCACTTATACTCTCTGAACTTCAGTGTGCTCATCTATGAGGATAATAATTATCATATCACAAAGATTTGACCACTAAATGAAAATGCTACAGAAGGCCTTGGAACTGGATTTAAGTAATGGCATTGGCATACCTGTTTTTTTTTTAAACTTTTGAAATCATATATGTGTCTGCATGTATACTCAATCATGCATGCACATGACTGACTCTTTGTGACCCCCATGGACTGTAGCCCACCAGGCTCCTCTGTCCATGGGATTCTCCAGGTAAGAATACTGGAGTGGGTTGCCATTTCCTTCTCCAGGGGATCTTCCTGATCCAGGGACTGACCCATGTCTTTTGTACCTCCTGCACTGGCAGGCAGGTTCTTTACCAGGTGAGTCAGCAGTTAAGCCTGACATTATATATAGTGCATTAAAAATTTTTTAATATCAACATCTTCTATCATTGTCTAGCAAACTTTATTTAAATGACTCCTTTCTATTTATTTCTTAAGTATCATTTAATACTAACCTACATATTACATACTATTTTCTTCATAAAATTTCAGTTCAGTTCAGTTCAGTCGCTCAGTCATATCCAACTCTTTGCAACCACACGCATCTCAGCACACCAGGCCTCCCTATCCATCACCAACTCCTGGAGTTCACTCAGACTCACGTCCATCGAGTCAGTGATGCCATCCAGCCATCTCATCCTTGGTCGTCCCCTTCTCCTCCTGCCCCCAATCCCTCCCAGCATCAGAGTCTTTTCCAATGAGTCAACTCTTCGCATGGGTGGCCAAAGTACTGGAGTTTCAGCTTTAGAATCATTCCTTCCAAAGAAATCCCAGGGCTGATCTCCTTCAGAATGGACTGGTTGGATCTCCTTGCAGTCCAAGGGACTCTCAAGAGTCTTCTCCAACACCACAGTTCAAAAGCATCAATTCTTTGGCGCTCAGCCTTCTTCACAGTCCAATTCTCACATCCATACATGACCACAGGAAAAACCATAGCCTTGACTAGACGGACCTTAGTCGGCAAAGTAATGTCTCTGCTTTTGAATATGCTATCTAGATTGGTCATAACTTTTCTTCCAAGGAGTAAGCGTCTTTTAATTTCATGGCTGCAATCACCATCTGCAGTGATTTTGGAGCCCCCAAAAATGAAATCTGACACTGCTTTCACGGTTTTTCCATCTATTTCCCATGAAGTGATGGGACCAGATGCCACAATCTTCGTTTTCTAAATGTTGAGCTTTAAGCCAACATTTTCACTCTCCTCTTTCACTTTCATCAAGAGGCTTTTTAGTTCATCTTCACTTTCTGCCAAAGGGTGGTATCATCTGCATAGCTGAGGTTATTGATATTTCTCCTGGCAATCTTGATTCCAGCTTGTGCTTCTTCCAGCCCAGCATTTCTCATGATCTACTCTGCATAGAAGTTAAATAAGCAGGGTGACAATATACAGCCTTGATGCACTCCTTTTCCTATTTAGAACCAGTCTGTTGTTCCATGTCCAGTTCTAACTGTTGCTTCCTGACCTGCACACAGATTTCTCAAAAGGCAGGTCAAGTGGTCTGGTATTCCCATCTCTCTCAGAATTTTCCACATTTTATTGTCAGCCACACAGTCAAAGGCTTTGGCATAGTCAATAAAGCAGAAATAGATGTTTTTCTGGAACTCTCTTGCTTTTTCCATCACCCAGCAGATGTTGGCAATCTGATCTCTGGTTCCTCTGCCTTTTCTAAAACCAGCTTGAACATCAGGGAGTTCGCGGTTCACGTATTGCTGAAGCCTGGCTTGGAGAATTTTGAGCATTACTTTACTAGTGTGTGAGATGAGTGCAATTGTGTGGTAGTTTGAGAATTCTTTGGCATTGCCTTTCTTTGGAATTGGAATGAAAACTGACCTTTTCCAGTCCTGTGGCCACTGCTGACTTTTCCAAATTTGCTGGCATATTGAGTGCAACACTTTCACAGCATCATCTTCCAGGATCTGAAATAACTCAACTGGAATTCCATCACCTCCACTAGCTTTGTTCATAGTGATGCCTTTTAAGGCCCATTTGACTTCACATTCCAGGATGTCTGGCTCTAGATTAGTGATCACACCATCGTGATTATCTTGGTCGTGAAGATCTTTTTTGTACAGTTCTTCTTTGTATTCTTGCCACCTCTTCTTAATATCTTCTTCTTCTGTTAGGTTCATACCAGTTCTGTCCTTTATTGAGACCATCTTTGCGTGAAATGTTCTCCTTTATCTCTAACTTTCTTGAAGCGATCTCTAGTATTTCCCATTCTGTTATTTTCCTCTATTTCTTTGCATTGATCGCTGAGGAAGGCTTTCTTATCTCTAGATATGCTATCTTCCAAGGAATAAGCATCTTTTAATTCCATGGCTGTAGTCACCATCTGCAGTGATTTTGGAGCCCCAAAAAATAAAGTCTGACACTGTTTCCACCATTTCCCCATCTATTTCCCATGAAGTGATGGGACTGGATGCCATGATCTTTGTTTTCTGAATGCTGAGCTTTAAGTCAATTTTTTCACTCTCCACTTTTTCTTCAAAAGGCTTTTTAGTTCCTCTTCACTTTCTATCACCTTAACTACTTCTAAATCAATAGCAGCATACTAGGGTAACTGAATGAGCATTCATGATATACTAAATTCATACTAGTCAATATTTTTACTTTTTACCTTCCCATATAATTTTTGCTAAATTTCTTAATTAAACATCAAAACCATCATTTAAGTATCTGGTTTATCTTAAGAATAAGAAGTAATAATTTTAAAGGATAATGTTGATTTTTTTAGGTCAAATATGTAATCTGTATCTTTATTTTGCTGTCTGTGCAGAGTATATAGGAGAAGTAATAAGAATTATTGGAAGTTTAGACCACAATGTCTAAAGACTACATGTAAACATTTTTGCATGTGCTAAACAGTTTTGAAAAATATCTTAGACAAAGTTTTATGACAATTCACATAGAATAATTCTATTGTAAATGAATTGAATACATGTTTTATAGCACCATATGTGGATCAGACTGTCAAATGTTCATCAAATCTGTTTGCTCTTTTTCCTGGCACAAAGTTCTACTGCATTTTCCAATATCTCTTGAAGTTAGATATGACCATGTGATTGAACTCTAGACAATGAAATATGAGAAGAGATGTGTGCCAACTCTAGACTTTGCCCAGAAAATACACACATATGTGAACCTACAGATTAATTTCCTGCCACGTGGTAGAAGGAGCCTAGGCAACTAAATTTCCATTTGGAAAAGGCAGACTAACAACACCCATGTTGATGTTTTATATAAGTCAAATACACAATTTGATTTCTTTAAGATATAGATATTTTGGAGGTTTATAGATTGCAGAAGCAAATGTATCTTATTTAACACACCACACCATATTCACCTTGTTTTTATCAACAGAAAACAATCTCAGGATTTGTTTAGGCCAGTGGATTTTGGGGAAAGATTGAACTGAGTAACTATTTAGTTATTCCTTGCAGATAACAAAATGTGTACCAAAGCCTGAGTAGTAAATTATACAACCTCTTCTAAAACCTATTACTAGAAAATACTAAATTTACATAGTTTATATTGTACCTGAAATCCATATGGAGAACAGACATTATTCAAAATTTGTGTAGTGATCATTTATTTGCTTGGAATGTTTTATAAAATATTCTTTTGCTCTTCTGTTGTATATGAAGACATCCTCATCTTTAAGCCTTCATCTTTCTTACTGAAAAGTATTTCATTATTCTGGTATCTTTCTTGCCCTTATTGTTACTAAAATTGGGACTGTATTAGTAATAACTTATTTTTATTAGTTCTTTTGATAGCTAAGAGAGTAGATTCATTCAATCAAGATAGTTCAATAAATAAAAAGAAATATTGAAAAGATATAGCAAGACCCTCAGGAATCTGGAAAAAATAATGTATTGCAACATATTAAGTAACTGGAAAGCAATTAGAAACCAAGGTCAGTAGGCAGCTTCTTTGTCTATAGCTGTCTCTGATGCCATTCTTATATCTGTTTGAGCTGCTTTTTTTTTTTTCTGTTCCAATATGTGTTCTCTGCTTATTCATGAATACTGTGTTTACTCAGCTCATTGTGACCTATGGCTCTAGCTCTGATCTCCAGCCTCTATCCCAAAGCCTTTGTACTTCAACTTCCCCAGATGGATTTCCAACATTCTTTGCTTCCCAATTCTGAAATTTCCAAGGCAGGTATTTGATTAACCTATATTCTCTGTTTTTATAAGTGAATCTAAGATTTTATAACCCCTTAAAATAGATGCTCACTCTGTTCTACTCACCTAAATAGAGAGCATCCTCTACAGCTACCGTTGCCAACACATTTAGTGATAGTCATTATTATTATTTGCAGGAGTTTTGAAGCAAGAAAGAGACCCATTGATTCTCAATTCAGTGCATAATGGGGGAATGCTATGATAAGGTGAAAGCTATTTTAAGAATTAAACAGAGAATATAATGTATATATGTGTACATGCTAAGTCACTTTAGTCATGTCTGACTCTTCTGTGACTCTATGGAATGTAGCCCAGGCTCCTCTGTCTATGGGATTCTCCAGGCAAGAATACTGGAGTGGTTGCCATGCACTCCTCCAGGGCATCTTCCCCATGCAGAGATCCAACAGGTGTTTCTTCTATCTCCTGCACTGGGAGGTGGGTTCTTTACCACTAGCACCACCAAGGAAGCATATAATATATATACACAAACAATAAGCACAAGTGGAATTCACAGAGATTACAATGGTTGAATAAAGAATACCATCTCTTCCTGTCTTTCAGAGGTTTCAGAGTGCTGAGAGTGCTAGCTATACTTATAGCTGTATTTACATCTATCAACTGCACTGTTCTTACTTTGTTACTGTTACTGTATTTACTGTGTCAAACATTTTCAATTCTTTAGATCCTTAATAATTTCCTTATACAGAATCAATTATTCTACTTAAAACATTATTGTAGTTCAAGGGAAAACTTACTAAATTATAACTTTTAAGACAACATTTATGATATCCTTGCCTTTGTTCTCTTCCTGTTCCTTACAATTATATGAAAACACTAACATGATGTATTATAATTGTCTATCCCCTCCACTAACTTAGAAATAACTCTAATAAGGGATAGTATTTAACTTATACTCCTGAAACCTAACATAGTGCTTAGTAGGTAGTAAGTGCCCACTTATTGCATTAGTGAAACTAAGTTCTTTCAGGAATGAAGGGAAATTCATTTTTCAAATAATATATTTCCTATGTTTAAGTCTTCATTTCTAGATTACCAACAGAAATTCAATGAAATCAATTTTTTAAATGTATCTATTTTTTTAATTGAAGGAAAATTGCTTTACATCATGTTGTTGTTTTCTGTTAAACCTCAACATGAATCAGCCATAGGTATACATATATCCCTTCCGTTTTGAATCTCCCTCCCATCTCCCTCCACATCCTACCCCTCTAGGTTGATACGGAGCCCCAGTTTGAGTTTCCTGAGCTATACAGCAAATTCCCATTGGTTATCTATTTTATATACGGAAATGTAGGTTTTCATGTTACTCTCTCCATACATCTTACCCTTTTCTCTCCTCTCCCAATGTCCATAACTCTATTCTTTATGTCTGTTTCTCCATTACTGCCCTGTAAATAAATTCTACAGTAACATTTTTCTAGATTCCATATATATGCATTAGAATATGATCTTTCTCTTTCTGAGTTACTTCACTGTGTATAATAGGTTCTAGGTTCGTCCACCTCATTAGAACTGACTCAAATGCATTCCTTTTTATGGCTGAGTAATATTCCATCGTGTATATGTACCATAACTTTTTTTTTATCAATTCATCTGTCAATGGACACCTAGGTTGCTTCCATTTTCTAGCTATTGTAAATAGTGCTGCAATGAACAATGGCATAAATGTGTCTCTTTCAATTTTGATTTCCTCAGGATATATGCCTAAAGTGGGATTGCTGGGTCATATATGGTGGTTTTATTAATAGTTCTTTTTTAAGGACTCTCCATACCATCTTCCATAGAGGCTGTATCAATTAACATTCTCACCAACAGTGCAAGAGTGTTCACTTTTCTTTCTGCACACCCTCTCTAGTATTTATTGTTTGTAGATTTTATTTTCTTTTTGGTTTATTTTTTGATTGGAGAAAAATTGCTTTACAATGTTGTGTTGGTTTCTGCTATAAAACAGTGCAAATCAGCCATAATTATACATCCATCACCTCCCTCTTGTGCCTCCCTACTAATTCTTTTTATTATTATTATATTTTTTTTACTTTACAATATTGTATTGTTTTTTCCATACATCAACATGAATCCACCACAGGTGTGGCCATTCTGACTGGTGTGAGGTGATATCTCACTGTAGTTTTAATTTGCATTTTTCTAATAAAGAGCAATGATGCACATCTTTTCATGTGTTTGCTAGCCATCTGTATGTCTTATTTGGAGTGATGTCTGTTTAGGTCTTTTTCCCACTTTTTTATTTGTTTTTTTCTTTTTCTGGTATTGAGTTGCATGGGTAGCTTGTATATTTTGGAAATTAACCCTTTGTCAGTTGTTTCATTTGCTAATACTGTCTCCCATTCTGAGGGTTTTCTTTTCACCTTGCTTAGTGCTTCCTTTGCTGGGCTAAAGGTTTTAAGTTCAGCCAGGTCCCATTTGTTTACTTTTGTTTTTGTTTCCATTATTTTAGGAAAGTGGGTCATAGAGGATCTTGCTTAGATTTATGTCATCAAGTGTTCAACCTAGGTTTTCCTCTAAGAGTTTTATAATCTCTGGTCTTTTTTTTTTAATTTATTTATTTATTTTTAATTTTTACTTTACAATTCTGTATTGGTTTTGGCATAGATTGACATGAATCCACCACAGGTGTACATGCGTTCCCAAACATGAGCCCCCCTCCCACCCAATCTCTGGTCTTATATTTAGGTCTTTGATACCAGACCACCTGACCTGCCTCTTGAGAAACCTATATGTAGGTCAGGAAGCAACAGTTAGAACTGGACATGGAACAACAGACTGGTTCCAAATAGGAAAAGGAGCACATCAAAGCTGTATATTGTCACCCTGCTTATTTAACTTCTATGCAGAGTAGATCATGAGAAACGCTGGGCTGGAAGTAGCACAAGCTGGAATCAAGATTGCCAGGAGAAATATCAACAACCTCAGATGCAGATGACACCACCCTTATGGCAAAAAGTGAAGACGAACTAAAAAGTCTCTTGACGAAAGTGAAAGAAGGGAGTGAAAAAGTTGGCTTAAAGCTCAACATTCAGAAAAATAAGATCATGGCATGTGGTCCCATCACTTCATTGGAAATAGATGGGGAAACAGTGTCAGACTTTATTTGTGGGGGGGGTGCTACAAAATCACTGCAGATGGTGATTGTAGCCATGAAATTAAAAGACAGTTACTCCTTGGAAGAAAAGTTATGACCAACCTAGATAGCATATTCAAAAGCAGAAACATTACTTTGTCAACAAAGGTGCATCGAGACAAGGCTTCAGTTTTTCCATTAGTCATGTATGGATGTGAGAGTTGGACTGTAAAGAAAGCTGAGTGCAGAATTGATGCTTTTGAACTGTAGTGTTGGAGCAGACTCTTGAGAGTCCCTTGGACTGCAAGGAGATTCAACCAGTCCATTCTGAAGTAGATCAGACCTGGGATTTCTTTGTAAGGAATGATTCTAAAGCTGAAACTCCAGTACTTTAACCACATCATGTGAAGAGTTGATTGATTGGAAAAACTCTGATGCTGGGAGGGGTTGGGGGCAGGAAGAGAAGGGGACAACAGAGGATGAGATGGCTGGATGGCATCACTGACTCGATAGACGTGAGTTTGAGTGAATTCCAGGAGTTGGTGATGGACAGGGAGGCCCGGCATGCTGCAATTCATGGGGTCACAAAGAGTCAGACACAACTGAGTGACTCAACTGAACTGAACTGATACCACTTAAATGTAATCTTTGCTCGTTCTAAAAAGAGAAATAATGTCTAAAAACATTAATATTGTTAATTAGGAAGTTCAGAGCTGAATTTGTGGTCCATTTTAATTATTTTTTAGAACATAATAGCATGGATTTCTGCATACTAATTTTCTCTTTCCTTATGTTTGCCATTATTTTCTATTCACTTTCATCTTTAAATTTTGTATACTTTTATACTCTATACTATTTTGTAAATCACTAGTCTAAGTTAGTATTTGTTTCATAGTTTCACAATCTATGTCAATTATAATTTAACATCCAGAATTAGGTCTATAATGGTATGTTTTACAATACTGTTGTGCATTTGCTTAATTTCATATTCAGAATTTGAAAGAATATTGCTATAGAAAAGGATTGAATATATTCACTTGTTAAATGTTTTAAAAGCTCCTTGATATTTTCCTATATGGCCATTAAAAAAAAAAAAAAACCTTTGGAAATTGAAAAGTAAATCATATATATTCAGCCAGAAATAAAATTCCTTACATAAAATATTAGAAAATTGTCTTTTACCATGTTGACTATTTAGAATATATTGAATCAGTAGAATATGTTCAAATTATATTGCTTTATTTTGTTAGACCACAGAAAAATGCAATGGAACATTTTTAAATTCAATGTGGTTTGATATGTATCAATCTGGCTACCCACTCCAGTATTCAGGCCTAGATAATTCCATGGACTGAATAGTGCATGGAGTTGCCAAGAGTCTGATACACTGAGCAACTTTCACTTTCACTTTCATTTCTACAAATAGTGTTTTGTTTTGTTTTTCAGGTAGTTGAAGTGAAAAGAAACTATTCTTTTGTGGTATTCTGTAATTAAATTTCAAAATTATTTCAGAAATTATGTTGTTTGTGTCTAAACTGCTTGCTTGGATCTCACAAAATAATGACTATAGAATAGGAAAAGATAGTAAAAATTTTCTCTGTTAAGTGTTTCCATTGTAAATAACCATAAACTATTTGTAAAATTTTGGTTTCATTCAATTTTAAAGGGGTTATACTTAAAATAACCACTCAATTGTTGGCCATTATTATTTAACTATGCATTTTCTTCATGCTTAATTAACTCAGCTTGGCATAGAATTTTATTAAATTATTTTCCAACATCTCCCTCTGGTATTGTCAAACACTTCCTATTGAAATTGCTTATGCTGTGGAGAGATGTATGCTGCTGACATGTTTCTCACAGGGGCACTCTGTAGAATTCCTTCCAGCACAATGGAGGAGTTTTCATCAGTTGAGGTCTCCAGTCATGTCACAAGAATATATAACCCAAGATGTATAAAAGCACTAGAAATATAGGGAAATAATTTTTAATATCACAAGAAATGCTATTAGAGTACAGAGTAAGTGGGACTGCTGTTTGCACAAGAAATCAAAGTTTTTTTTTTCTTTTATTACTAACCTCATACATCTCATTAATCACTATTATTAAGCCTCTTTCATTTCTGATACTCTTTACCCATGTCTTCTTTCTATATTGATGCTCCCAAGTACACTTTATATCTTTTTTAATTGTTCTTATCTCATAATGAAAAGAGGATAAAATGAAATTAAATACTTACACTGACCTCCTAGAAGGTTCCTGGATGTATTTTATTTGTCATATAACTATACTGTTTAAAATCAGGCACATTTGCATCAGTGCCTTGAAATTGAAAATAGTTTCAGAGGGAAAACACCAACTGGACAGTGAGTTGAAGTAAAGGAAGAGTGAGAAGATTTGAGTGAATTCTACAAGACAAGTAAACTTCCTTAACTGCTTCCATACAGCAGTCCAACTGATGAAATCACATATTTTTACAAGAGTAACAAATCAAGTAGAAGTTTTAGTGTTATTCTCCATAGTTCTCTACTACAGTTCTACAAATATTTTTCACATAGTAGATGACATTGTACCCTGAGAGCAATAATTTAGGTAATACATCTGTGAACACAGCAGTTTTCTGTAGTAGACAACTCAGCAAGGACTTCAGCAATGATCCTGAAATGATAATTAAGTGACTACTACTGATAGGTAACTATTTTTTCATTTGTAGAATTAAAGAAGTAGACTTGATTCTATCCATTTATTTAAAAAAAGTAGATTATTTAACATTTCATGTATGCATTTATTTTCAGTAATATTTTTACTCAGAGATGTCAGTATTGTGTTGGCATGATTTCTCTTCAAATATGATTTATGATTATGTTAAAATTCTGAAAGTACAAAAGTGGTATCAAAAAGGTAATTCTCCTTCCTTCCCACCTCAATTCCTTGCACCACTATTCAGATATACTTAAAATTAGTGTAGCATTATTTTTAAAATAGAAAGGAAATATAGTTATACATTTACATTGGACTTAAAATGGTGGAAAAGACTATGGCAGACTGTATTTTCCAAAAAAATGTTATAGCAATCAGACTAGAGAGCTGATCCCTCATGCACTACTAGAATCTTATTCTCCATCAGGGGACGGAGTCAATTTCCTTGCCTCTTTAACCAAGGCAGACCTTTGTTACTGATTCAACAAATAGAAAGTGGTATAAGTTATATTGCCAGTGGTAAAGAATCTGCCTGCCAATGCAGGAGACACAAGAGATGTGGGTTACTTCCCTGGGCCCAGAAGGTACCCTGAAGTAGGAACTGGCCAACTGCTCCACTATTCTTGCCTGGAAAATACTATGGACAGAGGTGCCTGGCAGGCTACAGTCCACGGAGTTGCAGAGCTGAATATGGCACACATAGACAATTTGGGGTAACTCCAAAAGGGGAAACTTAAGAACTAGAATAATGGCATGCAAATGTGTGGTTGGGCTTCCTAGGTGGTGCAGTGGTAAAGAATCCACCTGTGAACACAACAGATGCAAGAGGCATGGGTTCAATAAAATGTTTTAATATGTTTATATTGTTTGTCAGACTGGATGAAGCACAAGCTAGAATCAAGATTTCTGGAAGAAATATCAATAACCTCAGATATGAAGATGACACCATCCTAATGGCAGAAAGTTAAGAGGAACTAAAGAGCCTCTTGAAAGTGAAAGAGGAGAGTGAAAAAGCTGGTTTGAAACTCAACATTGAAAAAACAAGGATCATAACATCTGATCCCATGACTTCATGGCAAATAGATGGGGAAACAAAGGAAACAGTGATGGATTTTATTTTCTTGGTCTTCAAAATCACTGCAGATAGTGACTGCAGCTATGAAATTAAAAGATGCTCATTCCTTGGAAGAAAATATATGAAAACTATAGACAGCATATTAAAAAGCAGAGACATTACTTTGCCAACAAAGGCCCGTCTAGTCAAAGCTATGGTTTCTCAAAGCTTTGGTATGTTAGAGTTGGCCTATAAAGAAAGCTGAGTGCAGAAGAATTGATGCTTTTGAACTTTGGTGTTGGAGAAGACTCTTGAGAGTCCCTTGGACTGCAAGGAGATCCAACAAGTCCATCTTAAAGGAAACCAATCCTGAATATTCATTGGAAGAACTGATGTTGAAGCCGAAGAGACCTTGATTCTGGGAAAGACTGAAGGCAGGAGGAGAGGGGATGACAGAGGATGGGATGGTTGGATGGCATCACCGATTCATGGACATGAGTTTGAGCAAACTCCAGGAGTTGGTGATCAACAGGGAAACCTGGCGTGCTGCAGTCCATGGGGTGGCAAATAGTCAGACAAGACTAAATGACTGAATTGAACTAACTAATTAATGTCAGCCCAAATATTTACAGATTCTCTACAACAATAAACGGAACTCCAAATTCCAAAGTATACTTTATTGTCTCCTAAAATCTTCTCAATTAAACTGATCTCTATGATGCCAAATACAATATAGTTTCATATAGTAATGAAAGGCTCTGTTTCATGATTTTGATCACCATTGTCCAAGCCTGCTTGAATTTCTTAGTTCTTGCAAAGGCTCTCCATGCATGCCAAGTCTGACCACACCCAGCCTAGCTACATACCCCAGGTATAGAAGCTATCATAGTTCTTTGCTTGCATATCAAAGTCTTGTTTCCCTATAAATATTCAGTTCAAGACTTTCCTTGCATTCACTATTATTGATTAGTCATATTGTGTAAATTTTAATTTGTCTGTTTTTTTTGTCTGTCTCCTGCAGGAGCAAAGATGCTTTTTGTTCTATCTACATTCTATCAATAACAGGAAGTTCTAATAGTTTAATTGTATATGTTTTTCAGTTGTAAGGAGTGAATTTATTGGATTTTCTCTTCATAAAGCACAATTAAAACCCAAGATAGGATAGAGGTCTATAACAGTTGCATAAGACTACATCTGATTTTAAAGAGTAATCTTTTGGCTTGGAGCTTAATACAATGGCGCTTCAAAAGATAGGTATGAATGGAAAATATAAAGATACATCCTTCAAGGTCTTTATGTTTTGTTGCTGCTGCTAAGTCACTTCAGTTGTATTCAACTCTGTGCGACCCCATAGACGGCAGCCTACCAGGCTCCTCCACCCATGGAATTTTCCAGGCAAGAGTACTGGAGTGGGATGCCATTGCCTTCTCCGTTGTGTTTTGACTTAAATATAAATAACTTAATGCATGTGTATATATAAATATTTGAAAACACATAAATATTCTTAGAAAAGGTATGGAATCAAATAACAGAGATATTTTCTCTTGTGACTGTATTCGTAACATCAAAGTGACTCACCAACAATCAGCCTTATACCAGACATATTCTGTCAATGACCAGGTAATATTAGCATCAAAATTGACAGGCTACAGGGATTTGAAATGTCTTGTAACTAGGGAAATATTGGAGGTTAGGGTTAGGGTTAGGGTTAGGGTTTAGGGTTAGGGTTAGGGTTAGGGTTAGGGTTAGGGTTAGGGTT
>NW_024070206.1:62167917-62172043 GCF_014754425.2 Oryx dammah | reverse complement strand
CAGTACTCGTCTCGAGTGGGGACATGCACGTCCGCTTTCCTCACGAGCTGGAGCAGCCGTGGCAGGCTTCCGGGAGCCTTGATACAGGGATCAGTGGCTTTCCTTGGAGGCCTCCCCACGAGGCTTTCCAACAGGGCTGTCACACGTGCCACTGTGGTGTGAGTCGATCCTCGGTGTGCATGTCGAGGAAGTGCAGGGAAATCAGGTTCTTCTGGAGAGGGCTGAGACATTTTGTGCACATTGGGAATGGTGGCATGATCCCTGGAGTTCCTCTCGACTTTCCTGTGGAAAGCGCCTCCTCCGAGATGCGACAGCAAAGCCGGGAATCCTTTCCCGATGAAGTAGGGAAAGGAACCCTCATCTGGAGCTATGAGGAGGAAACGGGGCTCCTCTTGATGTGGCGGGACCCTCGGGTTTCTATCGAGTGAAGGCGGGTATGTCGGGGAACTTCTTGAGTTGCAGCAAGGGTGTGAAGGAACCTTTCGAAGTTTTAGAGGGAAGGTGTGATTTGCCTGGAAATGCCTCAGCGGAAAAGGGCCTCATCTCGCCTGGATGGCTTAACCTCCTGGATTATCTCGAGTTGAGGCGGAACCTTCTCGAGTTACGACGGGGACCTCTGGGACCCTCCCTTGTGGCCTCAGGAAAGGCCAGTCTCCATGTGAGTTGCCAGGGGCCAGTCCGGATTCCTCTGCACTCAGTGCCGGGGCCTAAGAGCTCCTGTGTAGTTTATGACGGAACCTGAGGTTCCTCTCCAATACTGACATGGATCTTGGGCTATTTCTGTAGGCTCCACAGGGGATCAGTCCACGTCTCGACTGGGGACATGCATGTCCGCTTTCCTCACGAGCTGGAGCAGCCGTGGCAGGCTTCCCGTCGCCTTGATCCAGGGATCTGTGGCATTCTCTGTAGGCTTTCCCACGAGGATTTCCGACAGGGCTGTCACACGTGACACTGTGGTGTGAGTCGATCCTCGGCGTTAATGTCGAGGAAGTGCAGGGAAATCAGGTTCTTCTGAAGTGGACTGAGACATTTTGTGCACATTGGGAATGGTGGCACGACCTCTGGAGTTCCTCTCTTCTTTCCTGTAGAGAGCGCCTCCTCCGAGATGTGACAGGAAACCCGGCAATCCTTTCCCGACGAAGCAGGGAAAGGAACCCTCATCTGGAGCTATTCGGAGGAAACGGGGCTCCTCTTGATGTGGGCAGGACCCTCGGGGTTCCTCTCCAGTGGAGGCGATTATGTCGGGGAACTTCTTGAGTTGCAGCAAGGGTGTGAAGGACCCTTTCGAAGTTCCAGAGGGAAGGTGTGATTTGCGTGGAGACGCCTCAGCAGAAAAGGGACTCATCTCGCCTGGAGGGGAGATCCTCCTGGATTTTCTCGAGTTGCGGTGGAACCTTCTCGAGTTATGACGGGGACTTGTGGGACCCTCCCTTGAGGCCTGAGGAAATGCCAGTCTCCATGCGAGTTGCCAGGGGCCTGTTGGGATTCCTATGAAGTCGGTGCCGGGTCCTAAGACCTCGTGTGAAGTCTATGACGGAACCTGAGGATTCCTCTCCAGGGCTGACATGGATCTTGGGGTACTTCTGGAGGTTCCACAGGGGAGTCAGTCCTCGTCTCGAGTGGCGACATGCACGTCCGCTTTGTCCACGAGCTGGAGCAGCTGTGGCAGGCTTCCCGTCACCTTAATACAGGGATCTGTGGCATTCTTTAGCGGCTTTCCCACGGGGATTTCCGACAGGGCTGTCACACGTGCCAATGTGGTGTGAGTCGATCCTGGGCGTGCATGTCAAGTAAGTGCAGGGAAATCAGGTTCTTCTGGAGTGGACTGAGACATTTTGTGCACATTGGGAATGGTGGCACTACCCCTGGAGTTCCTCTCGACATTCCTGTGGAGAGCGCCTCCTCTGAGATGCGACAGGAAAGCCGGGAAAGGAACCCTCATCTCAAGCTATGGGGAGGAAACGGGGTTCCACTTGATTTGGGCAGGACCCTCGGTGTTCCTCTCGAGTAGAGGCGGGTATGTCCGGCAACTTCTTGAGTTGCAGCAAGGGTGTGCAGGACCATTTCGAAGTTCCAGAGGGAAGGTGTGATTTGCCTGGAGATGGCTAAGCGGAAAAGGGCCTCATCTCTCCTGGAGGGGAGAACGTACTGGATTTTCTCGAGTTGCGGCTGGACCTTCTCGAGTTACCACGGGGACCTCTGAGAACCTCCCTTGTGGCCTGAAGAAAGGCCAGTCTCCATGCGAGTTGCCAGGGGCCAGTCGGGATTCCTCTGCTCTCGGTGCCGGGGCCTAAGATCTCGTGTAGAGTCTATGACTGAACCTGCGGATTCCTCTCCAGTGCTGACATGGATCTTGGGGTACTTGTGGAGGCTCCACAGGGGAGTCAGTCCTCGTCTCGAGTGGGGACATGCACGTCCGCTTTTCTCCCGAGCTGGAGCAGCCGTTGCAGGCTTCCCGTCGCCTTGATACAGGGATATGTGTCATTCTTTGGAGGCTTTCCCACGACGATTTCTGACAGGGCTGTCACATATGACACTGTGGTTGAGTCGATTCTCGACGTGCATGTCGAGCAAGTGCAGGGAAATCAGGTTCTTCTGGAGTGGGCTGAGACATTTTGTGCACATTGGGAATGGTGGCACGACCTCTGTCGCTGCTCTCGTCTTTCCTGTGGAGAGCGCCTCCTCCGAGATGCGATAGGAAATCCGGGAATCCTTTCCCGACGAAGCAGGGAAAGGAACCCTCATCTGGAGCTATGAGGAGGAAACGGGGCTCCTCTTGATGTGGCAGGATCCTCGGGGTTCCTCTCGAGTGGAGGCGGGTATGTCGGGGAACTTCTTGAGTTGCAGCAAGGGTGTGAAGGACCCTTTCGAAGTTCCAGAGGGTAGGTGTGATTTGCGTGGAGACGCCTCAACAGAAAAGGGCCTCATCTCGCCTGGAGGGGAGATCCTCCTGGATTTTCTCGATTTGCGGTGGGACCTTCTCGAGTTATGACGGGGACTTCTGGGACGTTCCCTTGATGCCTCAGAAAAGGGCAATCTCCATGCGAGTTGCCAGGGGCCTGTCGGGATTCCTCTGAAGTCGGTGCCGGGTCCTAAGCCCTCGTGTGGAGTCTATGACGGAACCTGAGGATTCCTCCCCTGTGCTTACATGGATCTTGGGGTACTTCTGCAGGCTCCACAGGGGAGTCAGTCCTCGTCTCGAGTGGCGACATGCACGTCCGCTTTGTCCACGAGCTGGAACAGCTGTGGCAGACTTCCCGTCGCCTTAATACAGGGATCTGTGGCATTCTTTGGCGGCTTTCCCACGAGGCTTTCCGACAGGGCCGTCACACGTGGCAATGTGGTGTGAGTCGATCCTGGGCGTGCATGTCGAGCAAGTGCAGGGAAATGAGGTTCTTCTGGAGTGGACTGAGACATTTTGTGCACATTGGGAATGGTGGCAATACCCCTGGAATTCCTCTCGACTTTCCTGTGAAGAGCGCCTCCTCTGAGATTCGACAGGAAATGCGGGAATCCTTTCACGCCGAAGCAGGGAAAGGAACCCTCATTTCGAGCTATGGGGAGGAAGCGCGGCTCCTCTTGATGTGGGCGGGACCCTGGGTGTTCCTCTCGTGTTGAGGCTGGTATGTCGGGGAACTTCTTGAGTTGCACAAAGGGTATGAAGGACCCTTTCGGAATTCCAGAGGGAAGCTGTGATTTGCCTGGAGACGCCTCAGGGGGAAAGTGCCTCATCTTGCCTGGAGGGGAGAACCTACTGGATTTTTTCGAGTTACCGAGGGACCTTCTCGAGTTACGACGGGGACCTCTGGGAACCTCCCTTGTGGCCTGAGGAAATGCCAGTCTCCATGCGAGTTGCCAGTGGCCTGTCAGGATTCCTCTGCATTCGGTGCCGGGGCCAAAGACCTCGTCTGCAGTCTATGACGGAACCTGAGGATTCCACTCCAGTGCTGACATGGATCGTGGGGTACTTCTGGAGGCTCCACTGGGGAGCCAGTCCTCGTCTCGAGTGGGGACATGCACGTCTGCTTTGCTCCCGAGCTGGAGCAGCCGTTGCAGGTTTTCCGTCGCCTTGATACAGGGATCTGTGGCAATCTTTGTAGGCTTTCCCACGAGGATTTCCGACAGG